>NC_138731.1:22805930-23023472 GCF_965113295.1 Leuciscus leuciscus
GAACCGAATATGAATATGCTCACCCCTGATGTAGATCCACATATGCACACACCATGTGTCCCTGTGCGTCATCTCTTTATGTGTGTGTAGCGTGTCAGAAGGTGTGTGTGTGTGTGTGTGTGTGTGTGTGTGTGTGTGTGTGTGTGTGTGTGTGTGTGTGTGTGTGTGTGTGTGTGTGTGTGTGTGTGTGTGTGTGTGTGTGTGTGTGTGTGTGTGTGTGTGTGTGTGTGTGTGTGTGTGTGTGTGTGTGTGTGTGTGTGTGTGTGTGTGTGTGTGTGTGTGTTTTATTTTTTTTTTTTTACATAAACTGAAATGGTCCATTCCCTTGTCCCATTAAGATTTATACAAAATGTTTTTTTACTCATTTAAAATTCTTAATTCATAATATGAATAATATGTAAAGAGGATTATTCAGTTCAGTCTGATGGAATTGTACTATACAATTGAAATTCGTAATCTATCTATCTGTATATATATATATATATCACTAAATCAGTCTTAATTCATTTTGAGATTTGCTAAAGATTACAGTTTAACAGATTAACAGTGTTATTAAATCAGCGTTTTTAAAGATTACATTTAAGTGAGCGTTAGATGTTTTAAATGTAAAAGTAGGAGCAATGAGCATGCACAATTAAACTGCACACTAATTGACATTTGAAATAAAATCCACTCACTAACCGTACTTTTTTACATTTGTTTTTTTCAGGGGCAGAAGTATTATTATTATGAAATGGGAAAAAATTCTGACCCTAGTAAGGAAGATAATGTGCAGTTTAATAATGCACTGACCGTCCACCCAGTGTCTGATCCTGAGCAGATGTACAGACTTCACAAACACTTCACTGAGATCGAGCTGCAGAAGACATACGAGGAGATCGAAAAACTGCAGGTACACTTATGCTAAACCTGTTCTGACTAGTACCAATGCCAAACTGAGAAGAAACAGTGGTTTCTTTTGACCTTTTGTGAACTATGAGTCATTACGTGCTTTTTTTTGTAAGGGTGGTATAAAATTGCTATAAAATCCTTTCTTCATTTTCAAAGTGCGCTGGTAAAGTGCAGCATTACAAATTTTCAAATGGAGGTAATAACCTGCTCATCAAATGTCTTAAAATGCTTAATGGTATCCCACACCTCTTTGTTTAACAGGCGGAAATAAAAAATGTGAGTTTGGTGGCTTTTGAGGGCAACCGTAGTGCCTTGTGGCCAGTAGGAATCAATCCACCCTTTGAGCCCAAAACACGTTTCGAGGTTCTGCGGTGGGATTACTTCACCGAAGATCAGGTGTACTCCTGCACTGATGGCTCTCCGAAGTGCGAGCTCCGTGGAATCGATAAGCTGGACGTAGCCGACGTCATTGAGACGGCTATGGGTGAGCTGAACAAGAAGTACAAGCCGGTTCTGCACCTGAAGAAACAGCAGCTTATTAATGGATACAGGCGCTTTGACCCCACCAGAGGGATGGAGTACACCCTGGACCTACAGCTGGAGGTGGTTAACCAGAAAGGACACAGTCGCTCAATCACCAAGAGGGTCCACCTGGTTAGGCCCCTCAGTCGTATTGAGATCATCCCCATGCCTTATGTTACAGAAGCAACTAGAGTCCACATCATCTTACCCATCACGCTTCAAGACCGAGAGCATGTTCAACAGTTTTTGGAAGTGTACGCCGCAAACGCCTTCGAAACCAGTGAGAATGCCATCTTGACGTTTCTCTTTATTTACGATCCAGTTGAGGCCCAACAAGTCAACCAGAATGACATCTTCGCCAGTGTCAAAGCGCAAATCAATGCTTGCGAGCACCGTTATCCTACGGTCAAAATCCCCTGGATCAGCGTTAAAAGCGAAAGTCCCTCTCAAATCAAATTTATGGACATCATCTCCAAGAAGCACCCGGTTGACACGTTGTTCTTCATCGCCACCGTGAAAACCAGCATCAACTCCGAGTTCCTCAATCGCTGTCGGATGAACTCCATCAACAACTGGCAGGTGTTCTTTCCCATCCATTTCCAATACTTCAATCCTGACATTGCTTATCATAACCAGCCTCTTCCCAATACATTGGATTTGGTCAAAGAGGCTGGCCACTTCGATCGCAGTTCCTTCACCGAAGCATGTTTTTACAACTCGGACTACATGACGACCCGGACGCGCATGTCTTCGGATGTCCAGGAGAACGAGGAGATCCTGGAGAACCTGGATATATATGAAATGTTCGTCAAATACTCTGGCCTCCATGTTTTCCGAGCAGTGGAGCCGGCTCTGCATCAGAAATACAGCTACCAACCATGTAATCCTCGTCTTAGTGAAGATATTTACCAGAGGTGTGTGCAGAGCACCCTCGACAGCCTTGGATCACGCTCTCAGCTCGCCTTGCTGCTGTTTGAACAGGAACAAGGCAACAGTACTTAAAATCTAACCTTGAAGATTGAGAAATGACCAAGGGGCGATAAACAGTTTTCCGTCCATTGGGCTGATGCTTTACTAGTAGGTGGTCTGTGGAGTCACAATGCTGAACACATCAAAAATGCTGTCGGTACCAATAAAAACTATTAAACTAACTTAAAAATAGCCAAATAAATAGATTTATATTTGCTATCTCTTTATGTTGGCTCTTAAACCAAGCAGCTGTTAGCTGTTGAAATGATCACTACCGTAACACATCTAAATCGCTGTGCCTTCAAAATATGCTGTCCTTTCACTATACTTTTAACTTGTCACTTTTGCTCAATCAGATTTGTTTAAAAGAGTTTTAATTGTTTATTTAACATAACAGGGTTTTTGTAGTATGAAGGAACCGTATCCAGATTCTGTGTTCTAGCAGTGGGTTTATTGTTGTTGAAACGTTTTTAAACGTCAGTTCACACTCGGTACTGAATTTATTATTTTAAGGTAAAATCATTGTCTTACTGACCATTAGTGCCAAAGAAACAAATGTCAAGACAATACACAATTTTGACCGAAGCTTTTCAACCAGCATTGTTCCATGTATAATTTATGCTTGAATACTGAACAGAAGAGCACAGATATTATTACAAATACCTGCATTTAAATGCATGCTTATTGGTACTATTGATACCACCTCAAAGAGATTTTTCTGATTAAACAATTAACTAAAGTTTTGCACTAACAGTTTCATTGCAAATCTGCCTTGGATTACAGTAATGTTGCACAATAAGCCTGTCAAAGCATTTCATTTTGTTCAAGAAAGATTATAGGGTGCATTACACAGTTATAGTTAGTTCCTGTGCTGTCTACCAGAGAGGAGTGCAATACTAGTGCAATACTATTCAGATGGTCTGCTTAGAGTCTGCTGATGGAAACACTCCAGATGAAATATACATTTGATGATGCATTTTTAAAGATGCACTACAGAGAGCCTCTATTACAGACCATTCTGCAACACAATGTGTTTCTGTAGGAACATATTGGGTTATATAAATTTTAGTTTTTTTGCTTTTGTGGGTACATGTGTACACGTGTACATGGTACGTGTGTTTGCTGTATTTAGTGCTGTGTTGAATTTTTATTTTATTTTTTATTTAAGCAATCATAAACTTAATGCAGTACACTGACTTATGTTACACAATATCATGATGCTGGATGTCAAATGTTTGTGCATACAAGAGCTGTGAAAGGTTTTACAAAGTGATGTTTTGTACGTTTTTAAACGACACATGCACAACATGAATGGACTCATCACAGAATGAGCATGGCCGCTACTGGCCTTTAGGGGTCAGCAAAGGAGCGTGGGATTACAGCTCCTCAGAAATGTATACTTTCACAAGACTGTTTCTTAACCTCACCTTTGTTGATTTTTTTTTCACTATAAATATTCTCTGTAAATCTATTGTATTTTGTTTTAATATTATTGTACACATTTTTAAATAAAGACTTTATTTTAGGGCTCAGATCAACATAAGCGCTTGTCTTTTTTCTCCCTTACTTTCATCAGGTCATTTCTTAATACTGTTTATACTGCATTTGGTATTTATTTTCAGGTCAGACTCGATTACCAGAGCAACCGATAAGATGGTTAATGCATATTCTGTGACCATTACTGCAGCAAAAATGAAAGGTTACAAATCAAGACCCAATGGGTTCCAGATTAAACATCAGTCTTAAGGAGATCCTGTATATTTTCACCTCTATTTATATGTCCTCTTTAGAGGCCTTAACCACACACACTGCATTTGGGCACACTGTGAACCCATAAGCAAAAGACATCTGAAGTCAGCAGTATCTAATTATATAGGACTCATTTTACATAAGGAGAGTTTCACTCCATTTTAACTTTTTCCCAGTTCACTTGTATAGCCAAAATTTACAACCAACAATCATGCATTTTTGTTATTTCGAACATTGCCATTGTTGTTTATATATTTTGTGCAGTTGTATATGTAGACAAATGCACAAAATTAGACTGAAACCACATCAGCAGTAAAATATTTGACATTTAACACGCGCAAAAAAAAATTTTATCCCCCTGCAAGTGGCAGACTGTTAGAGATTCAGAAAAACTCTCATTTACTAACTATATATGTATACGTGTATAAATCTGGCATGTTTAACAGGGGATTTGCATCTGAACTCTTCATATATATATATATATATATATATATATATGAAGAGTTCAGATGCAAAAGCCTCTAAATGCCATCTGAAATTTTCTTATAGAATGATAATTTTTATCAAGCTTGTGTATTTAAGTTCAGTAATTTCACTTAAATGACAATTAATAGGTAATCTTCATTGCCATTTAAGTGAAATTATTGAATTTAAATATACGAGCTTGATAAAAATGATCATTCTATAAGAAAATTTCAGATGGCATTTAGAGGCTTTTGCATCTGAACTCTTCATATATATATACACACATTCTGTTATCATTTGCTCATTTCATTCCATATATATATGTTCCACATAAGTCAGAGTTTGGAATGAAATGAGCAAATGATAACAGAATTTTGATTTTTGGGTGAACTATCCCTTTAACAAGTGCTTAAAAATGCTTCATTTTGAACTTTCTAGTTGATATCTAGATGAGATTGCAACCATTGGGAGAACTTTCGATTAATATGTCATAAAATGTTATATTATGCTGCTCTTTTAGATTTAACATTTGTTTCTTTATACATTTTCTTCTGGGTCACACATCATTATTTATCGTGCTGTTAATTACCACTTAATATGGTCCAGTTTGTAAAAACAATTAATATTCTTACAATGGAAAAACATTTTGGACAGAAATGTGGTTTTCTCAAAAAAAAATTCATGCAAAATCGGCATAGTTCGCCAAAATAGTTCTCACGAGATCAGGCTGTAAATATCAGTAATGTGTGTTTTTTGAGAGTTGTCTAAAGCATCCTTTTAGCCTTCTGGTTATGCATCACAAAAAGTGATTTAACAAAAAAAAATATCTTGTTTTCTGCTGCTTGCTATCATACTGTCAATAGGGTTTAACTTGTAATGAACCCAGAACATTCAGTCAATATGTCCAGCATCCTCGGTGGAATCATAAGCCATCAAAAAGCACTTGGTGAGACGTGCTTAGCTATATCTCAGTGAACAAGAGCAAAGCAATTAATTTATCAAGATTTTATTATTGGACTGCAGTACGTACCATCGTTACATTTATAAAATGTGGAACAGAAACCATGGTCATAACAGCAGACCTTTGTACAAACTGTATTATGTGTTCTCTGTAGTCTGGTATACAGTCCATTAGGTTCTGGAGTGTAATGGGTAATTAGCCTGATTAGTCTTGATGCCTTTAATCGTGTGGAAATCTCAACAGTCTGTTTGCGCTATATGCTGCTTCAGTGCCTCGTTTTATGGCCCCCTCTCGGAGCTAATAGTGCCCTGGCTGGCAAAAGCGGGTGGAAAAGGAACAGCATGTCAAAGTTAAAGCAGCGTAGCACAGTTTTAAAAATACACACAGAGCTCAACGCTGCCCCAATCAGTCTAGGATGGAACTGACATGTGAATATGAATTAATATCAGAGAAAGCAGGGGTGTCCAAGCTCTGTACTGGAGGGCCACTATCCTGCAGAGTTTAGCTCCAGTTTGCCTCAAGACACATGCCTGGAAGTTTTTTAGTGAGCCTAGTAAGACCTTGATTAACTGGTTCGGGTGTGTTCAATTGGGATTGGAGCTAAACTCGGCAGGACAGTGGCCCTCCAACTCGGAGCAGAATTGGACACCCCTGAGATAAAGGAATATTACAGTTTTCTGGACAGATTTGACATATTTCTCCAAACTAAGCTTTATATATTTAACTAATAATGTAGAACTAACACAGCAGGTTTATGCTAAATTCAATACTGAAGAATCATATTAATACCTTTCAATTCATGAGTGTGAATTTGAACTGAATTGGATACACTCCACAGGAAGTTGAATTTACTGAATTTGTCCCACTTTATATTGTGTCTTTAACTACTATGTAATAACATTTAAATTAATCATTGATACAATGCACTTATTGTGTACATGTTTTTACATTGTACTTATATTTAAAAACTTATTTTTCTGTAATTGCATCTATATTACACTGACTCTTCCCTTACACCTTAACCCACCTTTAAACTACCCATACCAATAAAACCTGTCCCTAACCTTACCCGTATCCCACCTCAATAGCAGCAAAGTGTTTTGCAACACTACATGAACACACGTACATTATATCTAAGTACATATTAGTTAAACACCTAATATAAAGTGTGACCCTGAATAGTTATTCAAATAAATTCAACACAGGTAATGTATTCTAGGATCTATCTACATCATATAATGATTTTTCAAGTTATGGATCCAAGAAAAGAAAGTGGTTAAATACAACACTTTTCATCCCCAGACAAACTACTCCACAACTGAATTTAGAAAAGGAAAATTTGCTGGAAGAAACTCTATAACTAAATGTGGGTGATTTTCAATCCATGCACGCACCAGCGCTACATGGTGGAATTGGACATTGTCCCAAACCACAAGTTGCTCCGGTTGTTCCTGCTGTGCCTCCAATATTGCTTTTGCCTTTCCTTTTCCTCCATCATGTCCAATTTCACGCCTATCATCTCTTTCACCTGTAGTGTTTCAAGAAAATGATGTAATTTGTATGAAATCATGAATCGGTACAATAAATTTAGGAAAAGATAGCTGTGTTAATTGCTTAACAACCGTGTAACAACATTGACCTCAGTTTGGAGAAATGTCTAATTGGTGTGCAAGCATCTTCCTTCTGATGCAGATCTGCCTTCTGGATTGCACAAAAACACCTTCTATTGCTCCATAGAAAACAGTTTCCACCCTAATAGCAAGGATTATAAAAGATAGTCCCTTTTTAAAAAGACCTGTGAATTGTACACAGGTAATTGCATTTCAACATTTGGGGCAATTCCTCCTGCACAGGTAAGATAGGCCACAAATGCAGAAATTTACAACTGGACAAGCGCATGAGGTTGACAGATAATGCTAAATCAAATCTGAGTGATTTGTTCCCGGGCAAATCTTGGACATGCACTGGTATGCCAACTCTTCTGGTCTCGCTGCTGACAGCACAGTTATTTATGACAGTAAACTGTATTATTATGCATAACCGACTCAGTGTGCCATCAAGACTCTTACTGGGAACCTTTAAAAATGCCACTCTGATATTAAAAGCCCATATTACCCATGATTACTTTTATATGGATGGACTATGTGCTGCATGTTTTGAATATGACATCCAAAAATGCATTCTGCAAAACATGAAAATAATGATGTCAAATCTCTCTCGCTGATGGGATCTACCCAACAGAGCAACTAATCTCTAGATGATATACAGCTCTGTCATATATTAGACAATTCTGTGGTGCCCTATTTCTGAATGGGAAAATTAAAAAAAATACGTACCAAATGTGCAGAAGAAAATTATATATAATTTCTGCTTATTTTAATAGCACAACCTTTAAGCCATGAAGTCTTTCACATATCATATTCAATTAGAAATTAACCCAATAATAATCAGAGAAGAACTGTACCTGAAATGTCAGATTACAAGAAGAAGAAAAAAAAAAATATATATATATATATATTTGGGGTGCTACACAGTTGACTTACAGTAATATTAGCCTTATCTGTAACCACAAATTCAATATGGGCATTTATAATATTAGGACTAGCGAAAACAGAAACGTTTTTAGTCTATGAATTGTCAGTGCTTGCTGAATTTCACACACAGAAAAGCTGGTGGTTTCTGATTGAAATGCTTTGCACATCTGGCCTTTTGTCAAAGAGGCCGCTAGACATTTCACAACTAAGAACCCTGAGAAAAACTCATCAACCGACTTTTAAACATCTAGCCATACGCTGCGGTGCATCAGATTACTCATAGTTTGCGAGTATGCTGAGCAAACCCGGTTTATCATTCTCTATGGGACTGTTGCACTCCGTCTCATTCAAAAGTGAAACCAGGAACATAAGGTCTGTTTTATTAAACACTTTTGGGAGGTCTGGGGGAGTGGATCCATCAGCTGATGGATGGATGAAACAAACCTTTTCCATATGGTTACCGCAAAGGCTTCCTCTGGCTCTGGTAGGCTGGTGGGCTTACTGTACGCATCATTTGGCTCTCCAATTGGAAGTAACCTCACAATAAGATTATGTTATTACTGCTAATGACACCCATTACCACTCACACGTTACATCTCTATAAATAACATTACAAAATTTGTGGATTATTCAATATACTTTAAGTTAAACCATTTGAGATAAAGGAAACATTTACCAAACATATCCAATAGAGATGGATACAAATTACTTTTCTGAAACACAAACTATTCTACACCGTCCCCCATGATTTCAGTGAAAAACCAGAGTTAAGATAGTTATCTTACTCTCTGGATCCTAAGGGTTGATAGCCATGATTCAAATACATAATTTACATTTGTAGATTAATCTGAATGATAATATTTCACAAGATAAGAATTCACCAAATAAAACTAACAGCTGACAAAATATAAAGTAAGAATGTAATGCTTCAAACAGGATATGTAGTATAAAGTGGCTCTAGATGTCATGCAGTCTATGCCTTGATATAGAGGCCCAATACCAAGGTATTCGGTGTAGAAATCGTAGAGTTTCCACTGATGTCATTTCCTTCGAGAGGATGGGGGAAAGGACAGGATTTTTCAGAGAGTCTCCTGCTGGAACGTAATGTCCGATCCGTGCCTGTGTTCGGTTCGAAGCGAGGGTTTAGAGTTCGACTTTGGCTGTAGCTTTAACTGGTGACAGCGAGAGAGATTAGCGCTGAGTTCTGAGGGTCTTTCACTGAGCCCACCTTCAGCACTGAGACCACTCTTTCTGCAGACGTCAACAGCACCAGACCTGCCGGCCGGCTTCCTAGCAGGCAAAGTCTTCGAACACTCGGTGGTGGGTACGGTGGTGATGATGGTGATTTGGGAGGATGGTGTTAGCATAAGCTCCCTCCGAGTGGCTCCGGCTCATCTCGTCAGAATCCTGACAGGAACAGAGAATGTCAGATGGGATTCTGCGAGGATACTTTAACTCCTACGTCTTACACACTATTCCATTGTGAATAAAACACCTTGAATGACTAACACTATGACTCATTGTTTAATCTGTGGTGTGATAAAGAAAAAGCCACTTAAGGTTGAGACTTTACAGTGCTTTCTCATAGTTAAACCCCTTTGTACATAAACTAACTCACTGTTATATATGATCTTGAGTGGCTTATTGCATCTATAAAATGGTGGCAAATGTACAGTGATTTAAAGACAACAGAGTTTTTAATTAGTTAGATCACAAAAAAAAAGAAGAAGTTTATGTTTATGAATTAAAAGTTCTGAAATTAGTTTCAGCTGCTTCCTATTAGACTGAAATAGTCTGCCCCTATCTATTCAACTTTCGTTTCAGAATCTTGCCACCAATTAAAACATAATATTTTTGTGGAAACCATGATACAAGAAAAATTCAGGATTCTAAATTTATTTTTAAATAGAAATCGTTTGTATTATTATAAATATCTTTACTGTTACTTTTGATCCATTTAATGCATTCTTAACAAATAAAAGCATTTACCCTTGTGCGACCTTATGGACATTGTCTTTTTCAGTTACATTTTTTTTACCAGATGGTGCCATTTTTTCAGGTTTGCCATATAAAGCAAATACTCGCTTTATTCCTGTTTTCTGCTTATGCATATTATAGAGCCAATTGGATAAATTATGCGACTATACAGTGGGTACGGAAAGTATTCAGACCCCCTTAAATTTTTCACTCTGTTATATTGCAGCCATTTGCTAAAATCATTTAAGTTCATTTTTTTAAGTTCATTTTTTTTCCTCATTTTCAATCATTTTTTTCCTCATTATTGTACACACAGCACCCCATATTGACAGAAAAACACAGAATTTTTGACATTTTTGCACATTTATTAAAAAAGAAAAACTGAAATATCACATGGTCCTAAGTATTCAGACCCTTTGCTCAGTATTTAGTAGAAGCACCCTTTTGATCTAATACAGCCATGAGTCTTTTTGGGAAAGATGCAACAAGTTTCCTCTGCCATTCCTCCTTGCAGATCCTCTCCAGTTCTGTCAGGTTGGATGGTAAACGTTGGTGGACAGCCATTTTCAGGTCTCTCCAGATATGCTCAATTGGGTTTAAGTCAGGGCTCTGGCTGGGCCATTCAAGAACAGTCACAGAGTTGTTGTGAAGCCACTCCATTATTTTAGCTGTGTGCTTAGGGTCATTGTCTTGTTGGAAGGTGAACCTTCGGCCCAGTCTGAGGTCCAGAGCACTCTGGAGAAGGTTTTAGTCCAGGATATCCCTGTACTTGGCCGCATCCATCTTTCCCTCGATTGCAACCAGTCGTCCTGTCCCTACAGCTGAAAAACACCCCCACAGCATGATGCTGCCACCACCATGCTTCACTGTTGAGACTGTATTGGACAGGTGATGAGCAGTGCCTGGTTTTCTCCACACTTACCGCTTAGAATTAAGGCCAAAAAGTTCTATCTTGGTCTCATCAGACCAGAGAATCTTATTTATCACCATCTTGGAGTCCTTCAGGTGTGCTTTCATGTGTCTTGCACTGAGGAGAGGCTTCCGTCGGGCCACTCTGCCATAAAGCCCCGACTGGTGGATGGCTGCAGTGATGGTTGACTTACTACAACTTTCTCCCATCTCCCGACTGCATCTCTGGAGCTCAGCCACAGTGATCTTTGGGTTCTTCTTTACCTCTCTCACCAAGGCTCTTCTCCTCCGATAGCTCAGTTTGGCCGGACGGCCAGCTCTAGGAAGGGTTCTGGTCGTCCCAAACGTCTTCCATTTAAGGATTATGGAGGCCACTGTGGCCTGTATATAGGTATATAGACAGGTGTGTGGCTTTCCTAATCAAGTCCAATCAGTATAACCAAACACAGCTGGACTCAAATGAAGGTGTAGAACCATCTCAAGGATGATCAGAAGAAATGGACAGCACCTGAGTTAAATATATGAGTGTCACAGCAAAGGGTCTGAATACTTAGGACCATGTGATATTTCAGTTTTTCTTTTTTAATAAATGTGCAAAAATGTCAACAATTCTGTGTTTTTCTGTCAATATGGGGTGCTGTGTGTACAATAATGAGGAAAAAAAATGAACTTAAATGATTTTAGCAAATGGCTGCAATATAACAAAGAGTTAAAAATTTAAGGGGGTCTGAATACTTTCCGTACCCACTGTAATTATGTGGGTGTGTTGGTATGGATGTCAGAGTGTGGTTTGAATGTGTATATATATATATATATATATATATATATATATATATATATATATATATATATATATATATATACATATATATATATATATATATATATAATTTTTTTTTGCATTTGTGTGCTTGTAATATTTCAGAGAGAAAAACTCAACTGCAAATCACAAATCCAACCACTGTTTTGCTGGCATCTAATGGGGACACAGGTAAGCATAACCTATATATCAGCTATTTCACACCGCCTTGAAAGTTATTCAGATTTTAGAGTCGGAACTTACGGTTTTACACTAATCGAACAATCTTAGGTCACGACGCACTGGCCATGCTGAATTGAATTAGTTTTGAGCAAACTCCATTTCTCATGAATATAATGTGCTCTGCCAACATCTGTGTTCCTCTTCCATGAACAGAAGATCGGATTGCAAAAAAGAACAAGGGAGATTTGATTCAATCCTGGTCTAAGCAGACAGCCTGGCATCCCATTCATGGCTCAATATCCTGCCGCTGATGTCGTATTTCCCTCCGGGCTTTGTTCCTATTCACAGATTTGATCTGTGCTGCATCCTAACACTAGCGCTCCAGAGATTAGCATGTGGCTTACCTTAGCTTTCATTTCCTCTAGGTTTACTGTGGCGACTGTGCTGGCCTGTTGCTGCTGCTGGGTTTGCTTTTTGTCATCTCTCTGTGGCCTGAGCAAACGCTCCAACCTGTGTTTGATCACCTAGGAAAGCGAGGGGGAGTGAGGGTGAAGAGGGCAGCAGGGAAAGTAGGACAAATGAGGGCTATAAACAGTTTTGCAGAATCAGCATTCCTGCTGCTCAGCTCAGAGGTCCAGTCTTATCTGCTCTTATGGGAAATACTGCTCACAATGGGGAAAAAACAGTGCAGGAGAAGAGCTATTGGTTAAAAATGAATGATTGTGGAATAGACAGAGGGCCCAAGACAATGTATGCTTACCTCATATACATAATCCAGAATCTCCAAAATGGTAAGAACGCTGGCTCCTATAAAAAGACCCATCTGCCCGCCAATGTCCCCTGAAAGCAAAAAATAACAAATACGATTTTTTTTTCTGACCATTTTACTTATTAAAATGCCTTATTTCTGACTGAAATTGTGTTGTTATTGTCAAATAAAAGTATTAAAATAGTTTTGTTCATTAAAAATAAGGCAGCAATAAAATAAAATGTAAATATTTGATGAATAATTTATACTTTAAAAACTTGGAAAAATAGAAATGTAGCCTTGGCAATTAACTGAAATAAATTAGGTTCATGTTAAAGTGCTAAAATTACTAAAACAAAAGGCCCTGAAATACTACCCTGGTAATCCAGATGTCTCGCGAGAGCACAAGTTGAATTTGCTCAGCGAGTTACTCCGGTGTCGAATAATGATGCTCATTAAATATGCCCCTTGATCTGAGCTGCACCAATCACATCGGGTTATCTGATATAGGCGGGCCAGAGGCGAGATGATGACAGCGCCGTGACGTCGAAGTCATTAGTAAACATTGCAAGATGGCTATGGATGAATACCAGTTGTTTGAAATGGCTTTGGCCGCTACAATGAACGAGTTAGACTTGGCTTTTTATCTAAAACAGGAACAGAAGACGCCGCTCGAATCGTTCCTTTGCAAGAAGGACGTTTTTGCTGTTTTGCCGACCGGATACGGTAAGAGTAATCTACCAGTTAGCTCTGCTGGTAGCTAAGCGTATGGGGTTTATTGTTGTGATCATAGTGTTATCCAGTTGCGTGCAGTGAGATTTTCAAATGCATGCTTGGTGCCGCCCCCCGAGCTCGATTTTCATTAGTCGACGCCAGACCATTCATCTTTTAGATTTAGGTCTGGATTTCCAGGCTACTGAAATACAGTACTTCAAGCGAAATTGAACTGATGTGACGTCACTTCGAACAAAATCAGGCCAACACTAACTTCGTTTGGAGTTTGTTTTGAGAGTTCGAAACAGCTTGCTAAAGCGAATTTTCCGTAAAAGTTCGCTTCGGCTGGTAAACACCTTTGTACTACCATTGGTCCGTGGTGATTACGTAATAGGTAGGTCTTTCACTTCTTTCACCTGGAAATCATTTCCACCTAATTTCTCCGGTTTAATCCCTGGAGGTCAGACGTCCGCGAGTGAAAACATGAACACACATGGAAAATGAAGTTGTAGGCTTACTTCTGATGAAATGAGACACTAACACTGTTTTGCATGTTTAATACGGTAAAACTGCTTGATTTTAAGCAATCTATTGTATAAAGTGCTAAATAAACGTGACGTGACTTTACTAAAGTGCCGAATTGTAGAGTTCGTGCAAACATCCACGTTGCTATCATCAGATGCTTTACGTTTTTAAAAAAAATGCTTGCTGTTTACTACATTTTGTTGTGTGTTTATTTTGATATTGAGAGAGGAAAGTGCGCAGCACATTTACATATTCATCTAAACGGCGCTCTCATGTGGGCAGCGTCAGATGTTCGACGGTAACAATTTCGCTGGTTATGTATTTCAAACTTTGTTTTACCCCTAAGCGAAGAAAGAAAATAACTTCGCCATGAGTATATTGGGGCCTTAAAACAAAGAAATAAAATGAAAGCTAAATAGAACTATTTTAAAAAGCAAACTACAAGCACATGACAATATTCTTAAAAATTAAACTTAAAATGAAAACTATAAATATGCAATATAAAAATAATTCAAAATATTAATAAACACTATATTATTATTCTAATAATACTAAAATAACACTGGACTGATTTTTTTTTTTTATTTTTTTTTTTTGAGTGATCTAATAGCCTGTTTGGCTATTAGATTGATGTGTAAATTATGTGTAAGTTATGTGTAAATCAATGAGCACACACATTGATTTGATTTATATTATTATGTGATTTAAGAAAAAGAAAAAAGGGAAGCAATTTATGAGAATGCGTAAGAAGTTGATTAAATTATACAAATTAGGCAAAGACAAAACATTTTCTTCGTTGGAATAATGTGAACCAAGGAATTGTTCACAATAAGACCAGGAACGTGTGTTAAGAACGTAAATAGTAAATTTTATTTTATATTGACATTAAGCTCAGAAATGCTCAGTTAAGATGCACTGAAAATGACAAAGTTTAGAAAATAATGTGGTAAAAGGAAGCATAAGAGACCCACCTAATAATCCTGCAACGTCATAAGCTTTTTTCTGTTCTATTGTTTCATAATTTAGAGCTTCGAAGAAAATGTCCAAAACAAGAAAGTTGTCTCTAAAACAAAAGGACAATACAAAAGTTATGTGTAAATCATTTATATTCATTATATATACAGAATCAATACAGTATTAGGCCTTTATTTGTTTAAAACTATATTGAAGGTGGAAAGGTTGCCAAACCTGATGTATTCTTCTGACTTGTCATATTTTCTAGATAGGTAGCGAGCCGAGCCCTTGCTGGGGATTTTAACCATGGACAACTCTTTACCATAACGGGTCAGGTTACAGGGAGTTTCACAGGAGCATGTGTCACCTGAACTTTTCTGAAGCAATGCTGCAAAGAGGACACACATATCAGTTTAGAGCAGGAGACAGATGTGTGTGTGTGTGTGTGTGTGTGTGTGTGTGTGTGTGTGTGTGTGAGAGAGAGAGAGAGAGCAGGTGCTCTAGCCCACACCTGCACACCCATTCTTCATTCATCAAACTAATGTGGAGAGATATCACCAGTGCTAAATAATCATCCATAAGATGCTTGAAACACACTTAACGTGTTGTTCAGATTTAATTTGTTTTCTGAAGGGCATCCAGAAGAGAGCACACACACACTCGACCTCCCTGAGAGGAAGTCATGAATGTCATGCTCATACATTTTGTGTACACTGAATGCACCATGTATTTACCATTAGTGCCTTCCATTTAGAACAAAATTTAGTTTACATGCCACGACACGCCCTATTTGATTTATATTATTATATGCATATGTTGCAGAAAGGAAGCTATTTCACAATTTGTCAAGCCTCTCATAATTTAAAGTTCAACTACAGTCAAGCTACCCTTTTGAAAAAGACTCTAACCACAAGCTAGTAGTTAGAAGCTAAAACTATATAATGAGGAATATTGTGAATATGTATTGTATACAAATTATGTATATAAATTAAGCTGTATGTAAGCATAATGTTTCATCCACAGTATATAAACTACTGTTCAAAAGTTTGGGATCTGTTATATTTTGAGATTAGATCGCAAGTAAAAAGAAGTGTTTTCTGATTTAATTTTTTTAAATGTGTAATGTATTTCTGTGATCATTACTCCAGTCTTCTGTGTCACGATCCTTCAGAAAATAATTATATATGTTGATTTGCTGCTCAAGAAACATTAATATCATCGGTAAAAACCGCTGTGCTGCTTAATGTTTTTGTGAAAACCGTGATACTTTTTTCAGTATTCTTTGATGAACAGAAAGTTCAAAAGAACAACATTTATTTGAAATATAAACTATTGTTACATTATAATTGTATTTACTGTCACTTTTGATCAATTTAATGTGTCCTATGTATTATGTAATATGTATTAATTTCTTTCAAAAATATATGAATAGATGTACTGAATAATGTTAATACAACTGAAAAACTGTAACAATAATTTATATTAGTCAAAATCCCTGAATTTGACATTATGATTACCCCTTATTATTATTATAAATATACTTTTTAGAAGAATTATTGTAATGAATATTCTAAAGTTATTTAATATGAATACTTTACATTTTTAAATAAATTTTAAATAATGCTTTATATGAGAAATTGGGTATTTTAAGCAAACTTTTTATGTGTTAATAGGCTGTGTTGTGCTGTTATGTGTGTGGCATATAGACATGTTCCTATATTAGGGTGAGGAAATAAATAAATATTAAAGTAAACTATCAAAGTAGAGATTTCAGTCAGAATATTTGAATAGCCAGTGAATGCATGTACAGTCCATTCTTTTAAGATATATCTGGATTTAGTTCAACTACCCATTAAATGGGGTCGAGTTTCCTTTTGACTGCGGAGATAATTAAATTTCTGGCTTATTAGATAAGGGCTATCATAATTGTACCGATACATCTCTCATCATCAACTTTTCATGAGCCGCTCCATTTACGAATGTCATAAAATCAGTGGAACAAGACACCTACAGCGAGCGATAACACCGTGAGAGTATCAGAGGGTAATGCACTACAGGGATACTCTAAAGGATGTCAAAGCGCTGGAGAACACTCTCCTTCTTGGACTGACTGAGTAATCCTGTTTCTCCCACCCCAGACCACGCACGGAATCATCTGTTTATCTGGGATTTAATTATTTGTGCCCACAACCTCCAGAGATATTACACTCCAGGGCGTTAGCAAAAATGAAAAATGCTTGCTTACCAAGTGCTTTGTCCACACATTTGATATTGCTTGGAGTACAGATATCGGCATCTCCTGAGAAACAAAATGCATAATGACTCTGATCAATCACAAGCAAAATGATTGCTGTTATTTCACCGCCAGCCAAGGAAGAAAAAGTGCGAGCGGCAGAGAAAGAGACAGCGCGGCTCTGCTTTGTTATTCATCCTAAAATGATGGAAGGCAGCGTGTGACTGAGGGAGATGGGTTTGCTTTCACCACGCCTCCCTCATGACCATCATTCTAGGCCTAATTGCACCCAAAATGAACTGATCCAAACCCTCCCTAAAGGCACATTTATAAAGTCTTTAAAACCCAATCCCCATCTACACACAATACCGCAGGAGGTCCAACTCGCCCCCCCCGAATCTATCAAAATCACAACCGGTCTGAGGAAATATGCATGGCACCTAAGAGAAAATGGCCTTTGAGTTAATGCTTTTGGTCTCTCTTTTCAATTTGCATTATGGGAGATTGATTTGGAAACATTAAAGGAGAAAAGCAGAGAAGCAGAGCTTCCATTAGAGCCCGGCCTCCAACAGCCACACGCTCTCTGAGAAGCCACACTGATAACAACTCAGGTGTGGTGGAGTTAATTAGAAAAGAGGTTTCTGGGGACAGAGAAAGTCCTCCAGTCCATACGTCGTTGGTTTTCAAAAGAGAAAATAAATGTATTCGCTTTTTTTGAAGTTTGCCAAATGCTTCGAGTGGAACGCAACAAATCAGCAGGTCTGGGTTCGTCATTGGTGTCAGATTGCGATCGTCTAGATCTTCCCTCCAATCGCCCGAATGAACTACCCGAGCTCCTCGTATTGTGTGAGACAGTAAGTTAATTTAGAGACTTGCATTAAGCTTTCGGCTCCACTGCCTGGAGCAAATTAGATGAGAAGAGTTTATTCATTTAGTATTTTAGCAATTAGCAGAATACATTAGCACGCTGATTAGGTTGAGTGGGAAATTAATGCGGCGGTGTAGCGTTACCCGGCATGTGCACCATCCTGCAGTTGCACTCACGCAGAACCTCAAGAGTCTCGCAACGCAGGCGGCAGGCGCTGATACTGTAGGTATCGTAACCCGGGATCATCTGCTCACTGGTGGAACGGCAGTTCCCCCAAGGCTGGGGCAGGTAGGTCAACTACACACAGAGAGGGAGAGCAAATGAGAAGAACAAGGAAGATAAAGTGAGAGGGAGACAGACAGAGAGAGGTTGCAAGAGTAGGAGAGAGACAGAAATAGAGAGAAAATGAGTAAATGCAAATTAAGTATGCAAATAAGCAACGTTCTCAAGCTGAAGTGACTAAAGCTTAAGATTTTATTTGTATGTGGCTCGGTTTTCAGAAGGCAAGCTTGATGAGTGGCCTGCCTCTGAAACAGAAATATTGCATTCAGCACTAATTTTTAAGAATGACATTGTTCAAGTACCAGTCTGACAGAGGAATTTGAGATAGATCTGAGTTGTAAGGCATTGCAAAATATACTGGACTACAAAAATTTGTGTTTGTAGTACAAACTTACTTTTGAATGCACTTCACACTAATTTCTAAATGTATGTTATTGATGTCATTGTGAAAGATTCATCCATGCATGTTTTTTGTTTTTTGACCTCGTCATTTTTCATCAAGATGTCATAACTTTATCTTCCAGTGAAACGACAGACTTCTCTCTGGTGACGTATACCGGATTTCTCCAATCATTTAGAGTTGTTCAGTCCCGCACCTTACAATCAACTGCAAGCTTGCATTCAGATCTCCCTTCATTCAATCAACAACCGATGGATAGAAACAAGTCCCCGCACAACATCTTTTTTTTTATAATCTCTTTCACTCGGATGTACATTACAATATGGAGAAAAAAAATCAGTCACTACTTCCATTTCAAGTAAAATTACTCATCTGTCAGGACTATAGTTTATTATTATTGTCTGTTGCTCTATCCTCCTGCTTAAAATACCTGAGGGCACACAGATACAGAAGGTTCAGTTAGAGTTGGGGTACTTGGTACTTGGACAATGTGTGTGGTTTTTTTTTTAAAAGTTTTGAATGGCAAGTGCTAAATAACAATTCGTTTAAAAATGTACTTGGAAGGTCGGATTTTATCATAGGTGGTACTTGGCCTGAAAAGTTTGAGAATGATTTAAGAGAAGGGTTATACCCTTTGCTCTTGACAGGATACAAAGGTCTGGAATCCCGGAGAGACTCCAAAGCCCAGCTGATGGATGTAGGGCGGCTCATCCTGACTGTGGATCTGAACACGGATTCCTGCCTCTAAAGATGTTTCATCTGCAAAAAAAAAAAAAAGAAAGAAAAAAGAACAACACTGAGGTAAGAGAGCAGAACAGGCAATATGAATGGGAACACAAAGATAAGCCTCACATATCCCCCTATCAATACAAACGGGAAAAACAACATCACAAATAAACCTTGAATTTAAACATGTTTATCTTAACAGCTTGTGCAGACACACTTCTGAGAAGCAGAAAATATGGGATGACTTTGCAACTTTCGGACCAGAAATCATCTCTGTGTGGCATTATAACTCACTTGTCTCTTTCCAGATAGGCAGATATTCATCCTGCTGGATATCCAACATAATCTCCAGCCCGTTTCCCATCCCTCCTTGCTTTGTCTTCCTGGAGGTTGATTTGTTGCCATTGAAAGTATAGCATTTCCCATATCTTGTGTAGACCTATGAAAAAACACAAATGATTAATTAAAAATGTCATACTCTGGCATCGGGAAGGCCATAACAACACACAAGCTACAATCTTTGGAAGCCATAACCTTTGTTTTTATAAGATTTAATACTTTAAAATGAACCTTTTGATCCTTAAACAAGATGCCTTTTTAATATGTTTATGATTAATTGGGGAAAAGGCCACTTTAAACATCAAAAGTGTGATGCTTTTCCTGCTCATATGAAAAGCCAAATCAGACATTAATTAAAAGTTGTACAATGTATCACTCTGACAGTAGGCATTTGTATTTGGTGGCATAACAAACAATGTTTTCTCTGTCTCATTCCTGTCATATTCATTTTGAAGAGAGGTGAGACAGTTCTACAATCCATACTACATTAGCATGCAATGCGTTTGTTCCTCAAACAAGAGGAAAATGAATAGTCCACATCCTCAGAAACATATCTGCCTCCAAAATGAAATCATCACATAAAAATAATTGCTCCACGCGGGTAATATTGATAAGAGTAGACTAGATCAAAAGCAATAACTTTTGAAATTGGACTTAATATTCTTCCATAAACCACAACCACTAAATAAATAAATAATTAAATAAAAAGCATGCAATTTGTTATTTATAGTTCCTGTCTCTCTTCAAGCAAAAGTGACAAAAAGACTATTATTCAGGTACAATGCATCCTGACGCACAGGACTCAGTAATGAAATACTCAAGAATAAAAGACAAAACCACTGACAAATAAATGTCAGGAGAGAATGTATCAACTAAAAGCACAGGTGGATGAAGAAGAACTCTTAGTGGCTGTCTAGTACCTCAAAATACAGGAAAAAACACAGACACAATAAAACATTTTCATGAAATAAGTTCTCTTCACATCAGTCCTGGGAGCCCAATTCTTTCTGACCTTTACTTCTTAACGTTTTCAGTTCCAATCTTTAGCTAACATGCCAAATCGAAACACTACCATAAATAGAAACAAAGCTTGATTTGTTGGATTAACTGAAAGCACAAAAAAAGAAATGTTAGAAAGTCTCTTGGCAAAAGTCCAGTACAGCTCTGGTCTCCAGCATATGTTGTATTTTGGATGCTGGTCCCAGCATGGGATGAAATTAAAATTAAAAGTCTGTCCTCATTTATTCAACCTCATATCAGGTTGGCTCTTACGAGGCATTTAGCAGAATGTCTGAGCCACTCTTGTCTATTTAAAATGGATATAAGTTGAAGAAGCAAAATTACTGAAATTTAAATAAAAACAAATTGAAGCAATAGAAATATATATATAAAATAATAATAATAAAAAAAAAAATTTTAAATGACAAAAGCACACAAAGTTACTAAAACTTAAACTAGAATTAAATGGAGTGTCTACAAATAAATTCATGCTGGTTTAAGACAATATTTTCATCAGAATGACTGCCAATAAAAAATATTTTTATAAATCAACCAAATTTCACCATCAGCGAGGCTTGTTCCGATGAAAAGGGACCGTTAGGGGCCACACTTGTATGTAACACATAGCTGTTCATTTAGCAGCCTGCATGCGGAGTCTGATATCAGCTGGCTCTGTGCTGAATCAAAGCAGGGCTCTCCGAGCAATATGGGCGTGCAGTAATTGCCAGCTGCAGCTGTGGACGCCTCACACCACACAGCTGTAATTAAGGCTGGAGACAGCCAGTGTGTTCACAAGCAGACGCTGGTCAAACGGGATACAAGAAAACGGATATAAACATCATTTTACATAATCAGACTGCAAACAGAAAACACACAAACACCACCATAGCCGTACTGTTTAGCTCATATAAAGTGTCACACAAATGTGTCAGTGATGCAACATGATTAAGTAAAGCATACAAAATACAAAATATATTGTATAATCCAATGAAAGAACATTTAAAAAGGTCAAAATGTTAAATATGGCATTTAAAGTAGTCATATTAGTCAGCATCAAAGCCAGATTTTCAGCATGATGGTGTGCAAACTGCCTTTTTGAGTGACATGAGGTGTAGTAATGTGAGAAGGGGCAGTGGAGAAGACAGAGGTCCAGCAACAATCGATCCAGTCCTGTTTATTGACATGTTTAAGTTTCCATTGCTGCTCTAATCCGGTCCGATAGTAAACCAAAGGGACTGCATAGAAAGAAAAGACCTCTCATTTCACAATTTTGCTCTGAAACTTCAACTTTCAGGGGACGGTCCACTTTGTTCACAAATGATTTTTTTTTTTTTTTTGGTAGGGCAATGGAAGCTTTCCCATCATGCAGCAGTGGAAATGTCTGCTGGCACAGTCTCCTCTGCCTCATTTCTCTGCTTTAGAGCCCAGTGCCCAGAGCGCCTCTGATTGATGGACCATTTTCTCTTGTAACATCTTGCCCAAAGTCAGCAAAGGTAAACAGTCCAACATTTGTCTGTTCCCAGAAACAGCCTAGTGTGTTACTGCATCCTCCAGGTGCACAACTGCCACTGTCTGATGAGTTATGGGCATTCAGATTATTATGATATTTTTTAAATGTAAATCTAAATATTTTTGTCAAAAAAAAGTATATGTCTATTAGATCCCATAGAGCACAAAAAATTATATTCTATTTTTATTTTTTCTGGCCAAAATGTATATTTTAATGCTAAATATCTGGTGTAAACAGTGCTGCTTAAAGGTGCAGTAAGCAATTTCTGTTGATATTTGAAATCAACCCAAACAAACACACCTCTCCCTTCCTTTCGCCACCCCCAAAATGCATGAACACGCAATGCAAGAGCTGAAGCGATGCAAAATAATGCTGCATGAAAAATAAAGCAAAGACGACGAACGAAACAAACAAAAAAGGAAGAGTTGGTGGTCAGTCACCAGCAGACAAACAATGGCACTCAAAACTGTCCAGTTACTATATAAATACAAGTTATACAACAAAAGCATATCTTGTTTCTGTGAAACAAAGCAAAACCAATGTTACTCACATATGAAGCAGAAACAACGCAACCTCTGTGTCCTTTTTCAGTCCTTCCTGCTGAGATCTCTCCAGCACTGGAAGATTTTTCTAATATTAAGGCAGGTCCTAAAGCTCTTGCCTGATCATTTGCAGTGATATTCCTCTGCTGGTTTGGGGGTGATATTTGTAATGTTTTGTAATGTCTCTCAGCCACAGTGCCGGTGTTGTGCTGAATTCTGTGACCCTAGTAGGCGCTGTAGTGATGGTACTGTTATGATTAGGATTGGGATTAGGAGTAGGTTGGATTGCCTCAATACAGCGCCTACTAGGATTAATTTAGTGGGTCACAGAATGCAGCACAACACCGGTCTTCCCTATGTGCAAACTACACAAGGTGCGTAGGACCCCCTAACCAGCAGGGGGCCCCCTTGCTCTCAAAGATTCTTTAAGTAGCATATCACTATTTAATGTAAACATATTTTTTATAACATGCGTCTTGACATATGGCTTCCAAACCCCGACAGCAACATAGTGTCAGCCCAGATCCGGCCAGATCTGGGCCGACAATATGTTGCTGTCTGAGAACGAAGCTATCTGTCTGGAGCAGAAAAAAAGAAAATGTGCCAAGAACAAAGTAGTTATGTATTTTTTGTAACAATTTAAATTATTATTTAGTCTTGACAAACGAATAAACAACAACAACAACAACAACAACACAATACTCCATTCCAGATAACCCGATTCAATATTGGTCAACTTTGTTTCATTAGAAATGCCCCATGGTGAAATGTAATTTCCGGTGTAATGTCAAAATGTCCTTGTGTGTGGTTTAATTTATAAGAAATAAACACATTCCTGTTCAGTCATGCAAGCTGTCCTGTGAGTGCTTTAGAAACAATTCCCAGAGAATTATCGATGTATTTTCATAATACTTAAGCTTTCTTTGGTAAACTATATTCATCACACTTTAGTTTTGCAAGAAAATCACACATTTATCATTTCAGCTGTGTGTTATATTTTTCTGACAGATTGTTTCAGAGCGATAATTTTATAAAGCACTTATTTAGCTGTCAATACAAATTTGGATTTGATTTTACTTTATTTTATTTCTGGCAGTTTTTATAGAGTTTTCCCTTTACATATTTATATACTTTTTTTCATAAAGTGCAATTTGTTGCACCTTGCATAGAGAATACCATTCTTATTATACTAAAATGTATTGAAATTCAACTCACTGTATAATGTCTGTTGGCGTTGACAATGAAACTACTCTGAAAGGGGGGGTTGATTAAAAAAATTTAAGCAGTTTTATTTTTGGTCAAATAAATACAATCTTGGTGAGATTAAGAGACTACTTTCAAAAACATTTTTTTTTTTTTTTTTTTTTAGCTTAATGTTTCCAAACGTTTAACCGGTAGTGTGTGTGTGTGTCTCTCTCTCTCTCTCTATATATATATATATATATAGAGAGAGAGAGAGAGAGAGCGAGAGAGAGAGAGAGAGACACACACACACACACACACACACTACCGGTTAAACGTTTGGAAACATTAAGCTTAAAAAAAATAACAATAATTTTATATATATACATATATATATATATGGATTGAAACTGATCTAAAAATATTTTATATAGATCAGTGGATTGAAAGAATTTGTTCTTCCCAAATGTAAATATATCATTACAAAACAAATGCTTGTATAAGTACAGAATGTCCATTTTTAACAAATTTCCATCTAAAGCTAATCTGAATGTAATGAATTTGCTGAAATTGCAGTCTGTTCAGAGGTGGGGAGTATAATTTTGTTGTGACAAACATACAATATTTGCTTACCTTTGAAACCATTTCACAGTGAACCACTAACCCACAAGCTTTCAGTTGCAACCTTTGTTGCAACCGCCTGACTGCAAAGCATTTGCATAAATCTTCCCTTTTCACTAACATCCAACTTAATTGGGCTTAATGTCTGGCCATTAACTGTCCTCAGCTACTATTTCCCCTCTAAATTGCTTTGTTTCTTTCCCCTTCCACTCAGTTTGATGTGCCTTTACTGTCTTTCTCTTCCTGCACTGAATTTCTGCACAAAGATGAAGTAAAACCCAAAGCCTCTCATTTATGGCAGGCATCTGACAGATTCCACTCTCGGCTGTTCTTCAATTATCCAGGGAAGCTACATGAGAACTTCAGTTTCTTAACATGCAGGATGTGAGTTGGTGGACAGACTCTGAGTATAAATTCAGCTCTGGTGTTTGAAGGATTTGAGCTAACTGCCTCATAAGAAATTTGTAAGGATCAGAGTGCTTTAGAGTATAAAATGTATCAGTCATTCCCTGGTCATATAAAATGTGGTGCTTTGATTGACAATATGGTGATTTAACCATTAACCCAAGAGATATATCTGCAATGTACAGTACTATTGCTGACTGAATTTCAATGTTAAATTAGTAGAATTTAAAGTTGCCCTTGTAAACAATATGGGGTGCTTTTTCCAAAAGCATTTTTATTCAACTATGTTCGCAAGTTTCATCATGAGCAACATGGTTCAACAATTTTGTGTTTCGGGAAACCCACTCTTGACAAGTGCTTAAGCATAGTTTCTTGTTAGTATATCATGGACTTAAATAGAGTCTGTATTGATAGTGTATATCATGTTCTTGGGCAAAATATTAATCTAACATGCAGAGCAATCTATATCTTTCATTATAGGCCTACTATATTTAATTTGTTTTTACAACTTTTAGTTTGTCAATAGAATAAAAACACAATTTTTGAAGAATGCGTAGAATTGAAATAATCCAAGATATTTGAAACGAACAAAGACATTTGCTTGACTGTTTTTCTACCCTCTCTTTCTACCACAAGGAGCATTTGGGGTTCCCAAAGACACAGTTAGTGATCAAGGCCTGTAGGCCAATATGTGTGTACTTTGGGGGTCTATGAATAGTCACACCTTTAGTACAGTGGGGGAAGTGTATCTGATTGGTCAATTTGAATGTCTCACATCTGGGTTTTAGTCACATGGTCAGGAAAGGAGAGAAGAAGATTGAAGATTGCTCTGTCTTTTTGGTGCTCTGGCTCTCTTATTCTCTGGGTCCCTTTCTTGGGGCTCTCTCTCTTCTTGTAACTCTTTCCTCTTACTCTCTCTCTCTCTCTCTCTTG
This sequence comes from Leuciscus leuciscus, assembly GCF_965113295.1. Classification (NCBI taxonomy): domain Eukaryota; kingdom Metazoa; phylum Chordata; class Actinopteri; order Cypriniformes; family Leuciscidae; genus Leuciscus; species Leuciscus leuciscus. Next base: position 22,831,871 of record NC_138731.1, read on the forward strand.
GTAAGATCAGATAACATCTTTCATATATGCTGGGTACAATTAATGGTATTAGTTATCACCATCTCATACATCTATTTTGTATTTGTCATTAAACCTTTTCAATTACAACTAATGTGTTAAATAGTTTGATTTAGTATTGACTTTGAAGTACATATTGCAATACAATATTGTCACTCTCTATAGCAACGCTCTCCCACATATTAAGCTATTGTAACTGCGCTTATTTCCGTCATATGTAGCAGTGGGTGGAATAGACAAATGTACAGATTTCTACCATCTTGCTAATAACATTTCTTTAGTCATTCGGAAGTCTTGCAGCTTGAACCACTGCAGGAAATCCACCCTTACAAATGTGTGTGTTCTTGTACCCGGATGAACTCCGAAATATGACGTGGGATTGAATTAAACATCTGGTAGTAGTCCCACAGTGTAAAAAAATATAATATCAATAAGTTATGACAACAGATGTTTTTACATTGCATTAACTCACCAAAATATATATATATATTTTCAGTTATACAAGATTCAAATACTTTTTTTAAGTCAGTTTAATGTAATGTAAGTTGAAATGACTTAAACATCCAAGTTGATTGCGCTTAAAAATTCGAGGCAGCAACAAACCTTACAATTTTTTTTTATTATTTTAATCAAAATAACTCCCCTACCTTGCTCAGCGACATTTCTTGTGTTTACTGGTGTGATGCCACTCACAATAGCAAACCACTTATCCCATAAAGTCATGATGGACAAAATCAAGTCCCGCCTTACATTTGTTCTTGTTTGAGAAGCTGTTACACTTGGATATACATCACAATGGGGAAGAAAAGAAGATTGAAACTTCTATTTCATGCTGACTTTGATCAGAGATCATACACACCCCTGAGCAGCAGTTGTTCAATTATTCAGTAGTTTAGAACGGATATACTGTACATGTTTTTCCACAAATAAACAGAAACAGAAAACAGAGGTCATGACTCTTATATTTACCAAAACCAAAACTGTATGGTCTTGCTACAATGGGTTCATGCGAGGCTATACCTTAAAAAATTGCTGAAAACGTGATGTTTTAGGCAGCTACAACACTAGTGCAGAAAACTCGAATTGCAATTGATTTTGACATTAACATGTCAATACATTAAAGAAATGCATAGCAGATATAAATATTGTGTGAAATAGTCTTATTATTAAATGTTATGTCTTAAAATACTGCCTCTATAGGCAGCTCACTAGGTTTTAGAGGAGAGTGCTAGTCTTTCTTTTACCTAACATATCAAAATCTTCAGAGTAAACGGTGGAGACTTTTAAACAGTCAGACTAAACAGTTGAGCCAGAAAGTGCCGTACAGCATTACGCTCCATTAGTTCAGCTCTCGTGGGCAGCCGCTCAACTCTGCATCTACGGTATCTCTTTGGCAGGCTATCAAACACGTTATATTTATTGTATCAATTCTTAACTTCATTAAACAACTGACTGGCAGTATCTTTTCCTAAGCAGCTTATCCCTCATGCACACCATGCAGAAAAATGGGCCATGTCTCGAGGACTCATCGACACCGTTTTACACTTGTTCTGAGAGGATTATCACAGTTCTTTATCTTTCTGCATCAATCTGAGGTGGAAATGCTCACAGATCCGACACAATCTGACACTCACATAGGACACGTCAACACAAAAGTATGTCCCTCTCCAGTGAGAAGAGCCTCTCTATTGTGATTGTTCATAAGCTGAAAAATACATCAAGTAATCACAGTAAAGAGGTCTATCAGTCAAACATTTCAAGGTCTAAGGGAGCATGGGAGTGTGATAATAATATAATGGAGAAATCCCTTCAAGATAGCATCAAAGCTTTCCATTACAATGCTATAAACTGAGAATACTGGCCGAAACATTGTGCCTCATTAAAGGAATATTTCGGGTTAAAACAAGCTATTGAAAGCATCTGTGGCATGCTGCTCTCAATCTTTGCACAGTTTGTGAAAATAAAAATCAGGCACTTACAATGCATTTACATGCTTTTATGTAATCTTTAGGTAAATACAAATGCCAAGCAAATGCTTTTGGTTCATAGCTAGCAGGTATGCCTATGGTAGATTTAGATGTGTGGATGTGTTTGACTCCTGCACTCTTCTTCAAGGTGGGATGTCACCATGGCTTATTCTCAAACTGCCGCTGTCCTCCTCAACACTATCACTCAGACCTCCAGAGAGACTGAAAAGCGAAGCGGATGAAACGCTGAAGCATCCCTCTGTGCTGCCGCACCATTAAAAGGCACATAGCTGATAATCTCAAGGGACCCCGAGGTAAGCTTCCTTCCTCTGTCTACATGTTGGAACATGCCAGTTTGCAACAGAACTGCGGATGGCCGCGACTCTCCTGACCCCGACCACAAATATAAACTAAAGTACCTCTCTCTCTGCACTCCAGAGAGAAACATACTGTTCAAAAGTTTGGGGTCAATAAGCCTTTTTTAAGAATAATTTTGATGCAAACTGATTAAAAGCGACAGTAAAACCCTTTTTAATGTAACAAAACATTTCTGTATCACATAAATGCTGTTATTTTCAACCTTTTGAAAGAATTGAAAATTCCCCCTTTAAAGATTAAAGAATCTTGAAAAAAAAAAATGGAAAAAAGATTAAGGTTTCCACAAAAATATTAAGCAGCACAACTGTTTTCAACACTGATAATAATAATAAATGTTACTTGAGCACCAAATCAGCATATTAGAATGATTTCTGAAGGATCATGTGACACTGAAAACTGGAGTAATGATGCTGAAAATTCAGCTTTACCATCGCAGGGATAAATTACATTTAGAAATATATTAAAATAGACATTTTCCACAATATTACTGTTTTTACTGTATTTCAAGTCAAATATATGCAGCCTTAGTGAGCAGAAGTGGCATCCTGCAAAAACATTAAAATTTAAACATTAAAACCCCCCAGACTTTTAAATGGTCATATATATTAGTTGTATATACTGAATAAAAGTAAAGGAGTTCCACTAGGAGGGAGTTTGAGTTCCACTATGTAAAAGCAACCATTACAAAAAAATGATTTATGGCTACATCTATTAATATTTTAAATTGTGAGATGTAGTAATTTTTATGAATTCTTTTGAATGTTTTTTCCCTTTATAATGTTGTTGTCGTGTGTTGTATGTTGTGTACTATAATGCAGCTTTGAGTCCAAGACAAATTTCCTGAAAAAGGACAATAAAGTACAGCTCTAACTTTAACTCTCTAAAGGGTTATCCATAGACCTCTTTTTTTTTTTTCAGCTTTTCCCAAATATTACAGACTATGAGTTTTGAATGTTGTACTGCTATCACATATGTCATCTGTTTACTGTAGACACAGTGCTACACTACATATTTTTGAGAACTGATGATACACTCTCTGCCTGAGGGTGGTCAGATAAACTATTTTACTTGATAGCCTCAACCGTGGCTCAGCTGACTGGGGAAATTTGCAGCTGCGGCTTGTGTGGCTCGGCAGACCTTCAGAATTAATTTTTTTTTATTAACCGTCTGCCATATGGGCCATGTTTGGATTCACTTGTCTCCTTTTCTCCACATACTTTACCACTCAGTGATTGTTGACCGTGTCTGCAAATAAGCAAACATGTATTTGAGACGTACTTTGTTTCCTTTCTTATTAACATAAGCCTGCATTTTACCTGCTTTCAATTTCTAACTGAGGCTCAAACAAATACCAATCCAGTCTGACACTACAGAACAGCTCTTTCACTCGCTCCTCATCTGTGATCGCTGAGATTTAGCTGAAAGAAAGCCAAATAACTTCCTTAGGTGCTATCAGCATGACACCTTATTCATATTAAAATGGTAGGAAAATATAAGTGAATTAATTACCCTGGATGTTCATGTTTTTACAGCCTCTGGATACAGACAGCATGCCAACACTAGACGAACAGGTTTGAGATGTTTTAAAAGTATGTGGGACAGTGTAATGAAAGTCGCTTTTCTCATGTAAATAAGACATGCAACACTTGATTTATTCACAAGGTGGTGCAATAGCCACAAAATAACATACTGTATAAACAAAACAAATAAATAAATAAAATAAAGTATAGGGATCTGAAAAGTCCAGGTCAAAAGTGATTGAGCACACTACAATGTAATCAAATAAAATGGAAACCGTGAAAGTTTGACTTGATGTGACAAATATCAGCCTGTCCTTCCAGAGCTTTCCCAACTCCATTATGGGACTTTGCCTGCATTTCTCTCTATCTTCTAACTGAAGAGATGTATCAGAACTGCTGGTGTGCTATTAGTGGTATGGAGCAGGGCCATCCTCGCAGATGTTCGGCATGTGGACTCCATGCTTGCCAAATTGGGATCACAAGATGGCAAGGTACTCCAGCAAGGCCACTCTGGCTCCCCAGCATCAGGGCCAAATGGATGGTCAATACTCTCCTTCCATAAAGAGCAACTAATAAGCTTAGCTTTCTCAAATACACGTCTAAAAAGTTTCACACTGCTGACTTGCAGCTGCTTGATTTGCAAGTTTATCTGGCAAACATGTCTTAGATCGTTTTTTTCCTCATTCCCTGCTGAATGAGTGACAGATGTTTTTCGGATGCATTGTATGGCAAAAGTACAAGATTCAACATCAGAGCCTCTTACAAGCTTTCAAATGATTCCTGGAGTCCTAAGCATAGCAGACAAATGGAAGAGGAATAGACATTTGAAATATGTTTATGTTCTGTCTTGTATTTTTCTTTCTTACATTTTTTTTTTATTTTATGAAATAATATCCAGCTGGAGTGGTGCCACTCAATTTTTTATTTGGAGTCAGTAAGATGTTTGTTTGTTTGTTTGTTTGTTTTGAAAGAAATTGTATTAAGCAATGATGCATTCAATTTTATGGATTTTTTTTATTGAATTTCAAAGAAATGCTGTTCTTTCTATTCATTAAAGAATCTGGGGAAAAATCATCACAGTTTCCACAAAAATATTAAGCAGCACAACTGTTTTCAGCATTGATAATAATAATAAAAGCAGATCAGAATATTGGAATGGTTTCTAAAGGATCATGTGACACTGAAGACTGGAGACTGAAAATCCAGCTTTACCATCACAGAAATAAATTACATTTTAAAATATATTATTTTATATTTTGAGTTATTATGAGTTATTTTAAATTGTAATAATATTTGAGAATGTGTTGATATAACTGCTTTGATCAAATAAATGCAGCCTTGGTGAGAATAGCTTTAAGCAGATAAGCACATTTAAAATGCACAACCTTTCTTTCCTGCGACAACAGAACAGAAATATTGATGGCTTATCTTGCACTACACATTTTTTGTCCAATCAAAGGCTCTTGTGATTGTTAAGGAAGTTTTTTTCAGCCTCAGAGTAAAAAAAAAAGAAAAAAAAAAAAGAAGTTAATTATGAGAAAGTTTCAGATAAGAAACTAAATAAATTAATAAATAAAGACTTTTGCTATATACAAAGACATTATTGTGAGTTGTAAAATATGTACCCTTTGTGTTTCAATAGGAAATACAACAAAGGATGGAACACGTCTCTTGTTAGGTAAGATATTTAAAAGGAATGCAAACAGAAAAAAAAGACTGTGTTTTGGTGTCAACAAAAATGAAGGTGGATACCAATCTCCTCCCATTTACCACTGTAAAAACAGTCTCTCTTCCAGTCTAATTCATGTGTTATTAACATGCGTCAATAGCCCTGAACTATTCCTAGCCAAGAGGGTGTCAAATAATGTGCATCTGAAAAAAATTGCCTGTTGCTTGGCATTTGCATTCGGCGCAAACATCATTTGAATTTTTCATTTTCTAAAGGTTCTTTATGATTGTGCATATGCAGTCGCAATGACACGTGCTGGTTAGCCCTGATTCCACCTGTGCGCTGTGCAATCTAGAGGGGTATAAGTGACACGGATGCCCTCGCTGATAACTTAAACCCCATTCTTGGAATTATTTTTTTCCTTCATACACTGACATGAGAGGGAAGTTAATTGATTGATTCACCTTATGAGCCCCAGACGGTCCTGAGCTGAGCGAGCTGAGCAACATGCTTCAATATCTTCCCCTTCATTTGGACTGAATGAAATTAAGATTTTGTTCAATTAATCTGATGCGCCACTCAAATTCATAATGGAGCTGTGAACTCCGAGCAGGGTGAGAGTCAGAGTCATGTTGAATTCCAGAGAGTTTGATCTTGTTTTGATTATTTTTTCAATCAAATCTCAAGGTCGTGAAACAGGGGACCAGAGAAATGGAAATATATCCCCCGGTACCCACCACAGCAGCTGACAGCTTTTGCAAAGCTGAACCTAATCACAGCAGAATACAAAACATTGCATTTCATCACTGAATGCATTAACAATTCCCAATAGCACACATTATATATGTAAACAGCAAAGAGTGTTGGCGGTGAGATATGAAAATGCTGTGAGTTAATTCTTTGATATGGTAATCTTGATACACAGGTCCATTACATGTAAATAGTGAGGGCATGAATTTGTAAGTCAGAGGGATTTTGTCATTTTAAAAATGTTTAACTGTATCAATTAGTCTCTGGCGAATTTCTTTTTGGTAATAACCGGAATCTATTTCGACTGGCGAATAAACAAAGGACAGAGGTCTGGATATCCATAAAAATTTGATTTAGAATGCGAGACAAAATAAATTACCAAGCTGTCAGACAGATGCGAGCTCTTCTCTCTCTCACTGTCTATCTCTGTCTCTTGATGTGGACATACTGTCCTGTAAAAGGGGAGATGACAGAATTTTATGTGACTGTTTGGTGCCTGAGATGAAGGAACATAATTAATCATGGTCTAGAGGTCTGGTATGGCATTCAATTCAAGGTTTAATGAATCAGCTTTAATGTCCTTAAGGTCACCTTGCACGTTTTAACATTTGCTATTATTTACCTTGCTCTTGTTTTTATATTTTCAGTTTTCATTTTACCTTTAGTTTAAGTTTTAGTCATTGTATTATGCTTCTGTCATTTTCATAATTTTTTTTTATATTTAACTTTAATTTATTTTTATTTTAATTTTAGTTTTTTAATCAATAAAGAAACCCATTTTTAATAGTTTTAGTTAACAATAACAAGGCTGATGGTAATATTAAAAAGCATCCCTAACAATAAAAATAATAATAAAATATTGCAATTAGAAACACTGAAACTGAACTAAAATATATTTTCATGACTCTAAATCTTTAAAATTAAAATTTTCAATAAAAAATTTGCTGTTGATACAGAATGCATTGTAACGGTTATAAATTGCATAACATACTTGCAATCAAATATGAAAATGTCACTAGCGATAACACAAGATGGCCCTAATTTAACACTTTGGCAGCACAAATATATGAAACAAAAAATTATAATAATAGAAAAAGGTCAAATGTAACTAAAACTGATGGAAGGATTAGGCCTATTTGTGAAACCTGTTTGAAAACAGGCATTATATTTACAATTCTGTTCGGTGATGCCAGTGGTGCACAAACAACACACTTCGCCTTTAAAACAGAAAATCATCTAGATTGTCATGGCATCCCTGAGGTGAAATGCACAGCAATCAATCTACCCCAATGAATCTTCAAGGTCTAGGCTACACCTTGAGGTTTACACACACAGTGCACTTTTTTAGAGGGTATGCACCTTTATTGATGTGCTTTGCGTGTGTGTGTGTGTGTGTGTGTGTGTGTTGTGGTTGGAGTTGGTTGTGGGGGACAGTGAATATATAGATCAATGAGTTTAGCTTCCTTGAGTTGCTCTTTGTCTGGTAGTAATGCTTTGTGCAGAGGTGGCAACTCCAGGGGGGTTAAGTCAGACTTCTTAAACTGATGTCCAGGAGTTTGTGCTGAACTATAGGGATGCCTGTGCAAGAGCTAGAAGATTTCTCAAGCAGCCATGTTCACCTCCTCTAGCCCACCACCAGCAGCCACCCTCTGGTTTACTTGATGGGTCGTTTTTAAACACAGCAGGGCCCGAAAAACACCAGCGAGACTGCTGTATCTTCATCTATCATTCCTACACTTCTCTGTTTTAACAATAAATCTGAAACCTCCTTACTGACACTTTTAAGTTTATCTTAATTATTATAAATCTGTTATCACCTCCAATATATATATATATATATATATATATATATATATATATATATATATATATATATATATATATATATATATATATATATATATATATATATAAGTTTTGGTCTTAAATAAAAACTGATAAAATGCTAAATTGGATACAATGCAAAATTCAAATTCACCAATCAACAGAATGTGTAATGCATATGTTTTAAGTTTTTCTTTATGTCTTTTCTTTTTTTGCACTGTTAATATCATTTTAAATTAAGAGGACTGTCTAAAAATGCTAAAAAGTTCAATTTAATGCTCATAGTGGCAATAGATAAAAAAAATGTAAAAAGCATTTTTAAAGCATATTATCATGAACTGCACAATAAACTAAACCTTACACCTTTCATTGTACAAACCACAGAAAGAGTTGCATCAGTCTTGCTCAAAATTTAAATGAAGTTTGACCCTTCAAGGGAAATCTCCAGATAGAAAATTAACAGGTGTGTGCCAGTTTCTTTCCTCTTTTGTATGTCTTGAAGTTCTCTATTGGATTTCAAAGAATGTGAGTAGTAAATTGGATCAAAGATATTGGACAGCCTGAACCCTTGTGGCTCCTTTGTCCACTGTAGAAACAGGAAAACCTGAACAGAATTTCAGTCATGAATCTCATTATCACTCCAGAACATATATAGCATTATCCAAACCACATGCATCACCCACTGACAAAGCTGATTCTTTTAAGGAGTTTTCATTTTGGCAATTTACACTGGATGCAACAGATTGTGATCTGCTGTTAGTAAGGGAGATTTCCTTCCCAGCCCACACAGAATGTTCACCGTATCTGTTCTAGTGTGCTGCTCATTTCTCGGTGACCTATAACCCCACACATTAGCTCTGAGTGTACGATACTTCATAAAGAGATCAACAAACTCACCCTTTCAAAATCCCAGTTTAATTAAAACTCAGTCTGTCATACAGTAATTCAAGGTCTCCTTTATTAAAAAATATATATAATGATGGGGGGAAAAAATGAAAAAGTCTCCTCTCCAGAGAGTCCTCCAGTCAGTGGGAAACAGTTGCAACAATACAGCTTAATTTCCCATGAGACCTTGGGCATAGCAAGTATTTAACAATGGGAGGGACAAGCCCATAGTGTGTAAGCAAAAGGTAAGGTATTTTTCCACCCCAACATCACCTGAGAGCCATCTCAGTATTTTACTGCAGGATTGCACTTTTAATGACACCTGACCATAAAAAAACTCTTTGGTACAATACAAACCGTGTCCCAACTCTAATAAGACCCTTTTGTGTTGGGGCATAGAGTACAAAATCAATCTGTTCTGCCTTCTAGAACATGCACAGTGTGCAAATATGCTAATGCACGTGTGGAATCACCTCCACAGTACACAGGACCAACCCCTACGTGGTCAGAGTAAATATAACCTTTATGTGGGGAAAAATGAGACACATGTTTGGCGAAACGGGTTCCTTGCGAATGCATAAACTATGCAGCAAGGCTTTGCACCTCAAGCACAATGGATCCTTTGAAGAGCTTTGCAGTCAGAGCCTGACTGAGATTTGGTGCTGAGGAATAGACTCCACTGGTACTACTCCACTTCTGTATGCAAAGGCAGCATACAGAACAAACTGATAGAGAAAAAATATATAAATATATTAGTATAATTTGTATTGTGGGTGGTATTGTTCCCTCAATCTCCTCTACCAGAGGCTTAAGTGCTTCAAGACTTGGCACTGCGCTGTTCTTTGGATTGTGGATCTCGCTGTTTTTCCATGGAATTTGTAGAATGTAGAAATTGTAGAACGTTCCTCAAGCTGTGGTTTCGAAGTCACCTTGACATACTCTTTCTAACGCTTCATTCAGTAACTGGTATCTCCAGTTTCTCATATATCATCTATTCAATGTTACTGCCAGATGGGACCAGCACATCTTTCATCTATGTCCTGCTACTGTATATGATCACTATGTTGGTTTGGTTTGCTAGTACTTGCTTGTGACTGGATGTTGAAGTCCCACCGGATCTCGGGTTTGTCATTTTGGACATTTCGGCACTGACGTATGCCAGGGAGTTGTTTGTGTTGTTCACTGTATTTGTTGTTGCCACCTGCATCTATCTTCCCATTGTAAGGTGTTTGATGGTCTCTAGGGCTTTCTTGCACAGGCTGGGGTCTTTTGTGGTGTTGTAGACCCCTGTCACTATTGATTTGGTGCTGAGCGCTCATGATTAGTGCCTCTGCGCTTTCCCAGTTAGGCCATTTCTTGAAACGGAAGGAATTTTCCAGAGTCAGTTGTTATCTAGGTCATGCCATGGCATGTCCTGTGCTCCCATCTCCTACAAGTCTTTATTAAATACATTCATTGGCATTACCAATTACTAGATAGATGCAGTAGAGAAATTCTTCTGTAGATTTTTCAGTGATTCTTTCTGCAAGTTACATTGATAAGCCAGTTGACTGAATGAATCATTTGATCCATTCACTTAAAGGATTCATTCAAAAACACTGATTCATTCAAAAAGACTGTCTTTACTAGTGTCATTTGAATTATTCACTCAACTGATTTGTTCAACAATACTGACTCATTCAGGGTCCCATATGGCACACTCCATATGCACTTTCCGTCTTGTGGACTTACAATGGCTGTTGCGTACGCATGTCCGTTACAGTTAGTCGAGTTAAACTGTAAGGTGGCCCATTTGTCATTTTAGGTTTCAGAAGGGTGCTCGCGAGCGCCCCCTTTGGGGTCGATGTGCCCTTTTGCCGAGCGTGCACAAGAGAGCTCTGCAGCAGACTTCTTCCCAACAGTTAAAGCGGTGTTACGTCACAAAAGTGCAGACTCATCGAAAGACTGTGAGTGCTTACAGTTCGATTTGGGACAGGCCAAAGTGAGTCATTTGAATCCTTCCCTGAACCAAGTTGTTTAAAAACACTGATTTATTCAAGAACACTTCTACCGTGTGTTGCTCATAAATACACTGTTGTTGATTCTTATTTTACTTTGTTTGAAATGTCTTCTTTATTTTTGGGGGCGGAGCAACATAGACAAAGTAATTGTCAATAATTTATCTAAAAGTTACTCATGTTAGTAAGTTACTCAATATACATTTTTATTATTTGTTGTGTGTAATAGCAATTTCTCATCACATCGGTCCGAATATCAAACATGACAGCATTCTTGTTTTTAATGCTTAAATTTGCATTATGCTAAAATCGTTTAATGCTAAAATCAGTAACGTCACACCAGCGTGGGCCAATAGGACGTAACCAAGAAAGTGAAAGTAAAAGACTCGGGGAAAGAAAAAAACATTAACAACGCAAGGACATAACAGTATTTATTTGGTAAAAATATACCGTTTTCTCCTAAACAATCTGATTCTTTTTAAATAAAGAAAGATAAAAAATATTTAAAAAAACAATCACACAAAGTGTGGCATCTGGCATTCAGTCTGGCTTTCATAACAGCTCAAGTAACAGCTGAAGTGCTGTGATCTTCTCAATGTAAATGTAGCGTACAGAAAGCTAAATATTCCGTAACTAATCTAGTTCAACCTGTACAATGACTGAATCTTGAATGTGCTCTATAGAGAAAATCAACTAATGCTCAAGGGAAGAGGGTTATTTAGGGTTATGCTCGGATTTGAAATCCATCTTCACTCGAAAAACATCTGGTTAGATAGAACACCAAGCTGAATAAAATATCGGCCCTTCAGGAGAAATATTGTTTTACTCACAGCGGCTAGAGCTCTTTGTTTGATGCATGTATTTCATGAAGAGCGTTTGACTCCTCTGGGCCTTACGTTGCTGTAGAACAGAACGGTCAATTATGAAGGGCCACAGCCTGGTGCATTTCTTATTAATGCGTGGAAGCAAATATCATACTAAATCGATCTCACAAGACTTGTGTCAAATGCAGACATGTTCCATAGATAGAGCTGATTGAAGAATTCATGTGGGGATTAAGGTCTGAGATGAGTGAATGATATGTATACAAGCTGAAATTCATGCAATTCACAGAGGAAAGCTTAGCCGTTCCAAATCTTTGCTTTTCATTCAGCTAGTGTTCTGACTAAGGCTTTCTATTCTATTGACAAACAGCACATACAGAAGACGATTTCATGCAATTCACCCACTCAGTATGGATCTTTTTGAGGAGATCAGGGGATTAAGGCAATAACTTGCAAGAAAAAAAAGAGGATGATCTTACACTGCAAAACATCGCAAAATAAAAATATATTTCTTAGGAAGAACTTTGGAGGTTCAACTTTTACTTGAGCAATGGGATGTTCCTCTTCGGTAGTGGAAAATACAAAAACAAGCAGTGAATGAAAAGTGGATGGCAAAATTTTGTCAATTAAAATATGTATTTTACCCAAAAGTACAAAACAACATTTTACTCCCACTTAATCTGGTCTGTCAAGTTTTTAAAAATGTTATATATCCCACTATTTTTCCCTATTTTTAACGGTGTTGCTTTGTGCTTTAGCTTCTAGGTGCATATTTAATTCATCCCCTCTACTGCTCCACCAGCCATTCATGCAGACCGATGTCTTTGGCAACAGCATCACAACTCACACAGTTCTTTGAATGTTTTGTGCAAATATATTGTGCCCTGCATTCAGTTGTGATTCTTTCAGCTGTTTTTGAACACAAGAACATATCATATTTACACCCTTAGAAATGCTTCTGACCTGGGTTAGATGAACCTGAATATGTGAGGTTGCCTAATCATTGAGCGAACAAGTCATCCACAAAACCCACATATGCGTTTCCCAAAGCCAACTATGAGTGCAAGTTCCGTTGTTACCAATAGAGTTCAATTGAACTTGCGACCATAGCTGGTTAACGCTACTTTTGGGAAATGCACATCAGGCCGATTTTGATATTATGTTGGTTTTATACATCCCTAGCATTGGGTAAATTACAACGCTTAAACAAATAATAAACCCTGAAGTATTAGCTTGTATGTTTAGTCGTTGGCAGATAATGTCTTAATCTATGTGTAATACACTGCATGCTGTTAGCGATGACATCAATAGGTTCTTATAGGACATTCTAATCCTTAAATATCCAGTGGGGCATTCTTTTATCCCTCCAGTTTGTTCCTCACTGCTGTGTGCTGAGTGGCAATAGAGTGGACGTCTCACTCCCATCAGCTGTAAAGAGGGATTAAGTGATAGATTTAGAGCCATAGCCTCTACAAGACCAGCCAGAGGATCTGGAGCGAAACAAGACAAGACCAGTTTTGTATTGAGAGTCCATTGACATTTACGAAAACATCATAAAGCCCAACAAAAATAGTGAGGGGGAAAAATGCTACTGTATTGACAAAAATGTCAGGTAAAATATATATATATATATATATATATATATATATATATATATTTGTGTGGTAACAAAAAATATGGTTTTATTCAAGTCAGAAATATAATTTAATTTGACTGAAACAATCTGACTAAAATAGTTTACGAAGATCAAATTAATTTGATGGATTAAAGCAAAAGGAAATTGTTTCTTGAGGTAACAATTGCACCAATCTTGCAGTAAATCAATCTGGTAGATGAAAGCCATCTGTTATACTTAATGTAGACATTTTTTAGTTGTGAATATGTAAAATGATTCACTGGGTGGGGAACTACTCCTGTGCATCTGAATACATGACAATCTGGTGGAGGATGGGAATAAGCAAAGCATCTGTCTTTAATTCCTGCCCCCAGTAGAACTAATATCTGTATCTTTACTGTTAATATAAATGCCTGTCACACCTTGGTTAAGATGAGGGTAAGTGTATATGTTATATATATAAAAATTATATATATAGAGAATATACCCTCACATATTATATGTGAGGGTATATTCTCTCTATATATAATTTATATATATATACACTCACCTAAAGGATTATTAGGAACACCATACTAATACTGTGTTTGACCCCCTTTCGCCTTCAGAACTGCCTCTGGGGTCTGAGGGGTTTTTGGGGTCCTTGAGATGTTCTGACATGCCCTGACATTTGTGTTTTTCATTCAGTTGCTTATAAACATATGAATGGCAAAGGTATAATTATACTCTATTTAGCACAAACAGGGCTACCATAATATGTGAGTAACATGCATGTACATGTTTGTATTTTTGAGAGAATAATGTTTATGCATGGTTATTGAAAAAACAAAAAACTAAAGTTTCTGAAATAAGGCCACAAAACACATACTAAATATGTGTCAATAAGACTTTTGACTAATGGATGTCGTTGCCTAGAGTTTTTTCTTCAAAATGATGTGAAAATCATCCTACCTAATCATTCACATAACACAATACATTGATTTAAATCTTGTAAAACACTTTTTGTTTGTAAAGGCAATATGCGCAAGGGGCGTCACCGATTCAACACCATCATGCATATTTAGTGATTCACACCTGAGGAGACAATGGGGCCCGCATACTTAATGAGCCATTCATTCAGGTGTGTCACCTATAGCCACAAGAAAGAATGCAAGAGCTATATATATATATTCTACCAAATTGGTTCACAGTTGGAAGCATGTCAATTTTTTTTTATTTACATTTTTTTCACAAATTGTGCTTGCAAATTGTATAATATCCAAGGAAAACATGTCTAGTAATTGTGCAGTTAATTCTCATACTGTATTTTCAGTTTTGGAATATGTATCCTCTCCCTAAATGTGTCAATAATAAAACACAATCAAAATTATTTAAAGAAAAGGCTTATATTTACCTTTTAAAATTTGTTTACATCTACCTTGTAAATATATATTTTTTATTAAAATGGTTACAATTACAACAACAATTGTAGTGTAATCTTTCTTTGTAAAAACTAAAGTATACATTTTATCATACATATTTCAAAGTTAAGGATTCATTACTTCGAATATAGCCTACATTGACAAAACATACTATATTTAACATTAGCAAAAATTGGCAAACAAAAACTTATTTGAGGTGGCAGATATTTTACAGTAAAAATGTGTAATCTATCCAAAACTAATCAACGAAATGTTGTCTTTCATATGTCTGTAACATCGGTCTTTCATTTTTATTATAAGGAATATAAATGTTAATTTGCAGTTTAATACGTTGCTTATACAAATACATTTTATTTCAACATATTTCAGTCGATTTTTACTCAGTATAGCAAAATAGTTTGCTAAAAGCAGATCATTCATTCACACACAGAAACGCAATTCAAATTTAAACCGTCTTTTTGCGAGTTGTGGTAAACAGCGCATCTCTGCCGTTCATTCACACACAGAAACGTGATTTACTTGAGAATGAAAAAAAACTTACTACAGTATTCCATCCGTTGCTCCTCGAAATACCCGCACTTCTGAGGTACATTTTCCATTATTATTATTCCTCACAGCGCTGCGAGACAGTGTAAACAATGATCTGAATAAACTTGATGTGTTTTCTCGAGCTGATATGTGGGCGTTCACAGTTTGTATGGGATCGTCTAAGTCATTTGCATTTGAATAGCGCGCGCTCTCCGTGGGCGGGGCAGATTAAAACGTAATGAGCTGAGATGAGAACGACTGACATCTCTCTCTTTTCATAAAGATTACATAAACAGAGAATCTTTTTTTAAAATAAAAATGACTTCATTTAAAAGAAGAGAATTCAAGCTTCATGCCTGTGTGTCTGTATGCCTGTTTGACTGAGTATTCGCTGAGTTATGGTTCATTTTCGGACACGTTTCAGAATGGACTTCACTGACAGAGAGGAGGCAGAACTCACATCATGTTTATTTTTCTTTATTTGGCGAAAAGCACAACACTTTGTTTTTATTGTGAGTATACACAAAAAGAATACACATTTAACAGAATCGATTGATGTATGAAACTTGTTTGTAATATCAAAGTCAACAGAGCAAAATGAATCTCTTTTGAACTGATAAAAAAAAAAGCGAGCTGGTATCGCCGGCCCCAGGGGGTTTCTACGTGGAATTGATTCAACAAGGTGCTGAAAGCATTCTTTAGAAATGTTGGCCCATATTGATAGGATAGCATCTTGCAGTTGATGGAGATTTGTGGGATGCACATCCAGGGCATGAAGCTCCCGTTCCACCACATCCCAAAGATGCTCTATTGGGTTGAGATCTGGTGACTGTGGGGGCCATTTTAGTACAGTGAACTCATTGTCATGTTCAAGAAACCAATTTGAAATGATTCCAGCTTTGTGACATGGTGCATTATCCTGCTGGAAGTAGCCATCAGAGGATGGTCATAAAGGGATGGACATGGTCAGAAACAATGCTCAGGTAGGCCGTGACATTTAAACTATGCCCAATTGGCACTAAGTGTGCCAAGAAAACATCCCCCACACCATAACACCACCACCACCAGCCTGCACAGTGGTAACAAGGCATGATGGATCCATGATCTCATTCTGTTTACGCCAAATTCTGACTCTACCATCTGAATGTCTCAACAGAAATCGAGACTCATCAGACCAGGCAACGTTTTTCCAGTCTTCAACTGTCCAATTTTGGTGAGCTCGTGCAAATTGTAGCCTCTTTTTCCTATTTGTAGTGGAGATGAGTGGTACCCGGTGGGGTCTTCTGCTATTGTAGCCCACCCGCCTCAAGGTTGTGCGTGTTGTGGCTTCACAAATGCTTTGCTGCATACCTCGGTTGTAACGAGTGGTTATTTCAGTCAAAGTTGCTCTTCTATCAGCTTGAATCAGTCGGCCCATTCTCCTCTGACCTCTAGCATCAACAAGGCATTTTCGCCCACAGGACTGCCGCATACTGGATGTTTTTCCCTTTTCACACCATTCTTTGTAAACCCTAGAAATGGTTGCGCGTGAAAATCCCAGTAACTGAGCAGATTGTGAAATACTCAGACCGGCCCATCTGGCACCAACAACCGTTCTTCGCTCAAAATTGCTTAAATCACCTTTCTTTCCCATTCTGACATTCAGTTTGGAGTTCAGGAGATTGTCTTGACCAGGGCTGCGTTTCCCAAAAGCATCGTAAGCCTAAGTTGATCGTAAAAACGATCGTACGACTGATCTTAATATTACGGTCTGTTTCCCAAAAGCATCGTAGCTTAAGTAGCACTTGAAAATCTTCGTAGATCAACGAGTGCTCTGGAGTAATCGTACATCACCAAGTTCATCGTAAGAAGACAGATTTATGAGGACACCTGCAGGACAACCGGCAGATTACACCTTTAACTTTATTCAAATGCAATGTGATTATAATATAAGGTTTGATTGTACTTTATTGTTCTTTTTTTGTTGTTGGTTAAATTAATGTATAAATTAAATAATTAAAAAGGTCAGAAAACAAAACAAAAAATAGAAATAATTTAATCTAATAATTTTAGATAAATAAAAGAAATCCTTTTAATCTGTTAAAAATTACATCTTTGTTTCACTCTATCTCCTCTAAAAGGACATTAATTTCATCTTTTTGAAAGGAATCTTTTTTTATTAATTTTTTTTAGCTATTTTGTCAGTGCCTCCGCCTGTAGGTGCTTTATATAGACTTGTCTTGATTGCTAATCCACAACAGATGACAATTATTAGGTTAAACGTTCCATATAAGGTTATGTTTCAGCACTTCACGAATGGACAGCGACTCTTAAGTAGCACGTAGAGCGCATTCTCGCGCGTTCATGTTAAGTGCATTTTTGGGAAACGCTCGTGGAATTGCTGCGAGCGTTCGTAACCTTGCACGTAGAAAGCGCTCTTAAGAGCTAAGATACATCGTTATCGGGAAACCCGGCCCTGGACCACACCTCTAAATGCATTGAAGCAACTGCCATGTGATTGGTTGATTAGATAATTGCATTAATGAGAAATTGAACAGGTGTTCCTAATAATCCTTTAGGTGAGTGTATAGCCGTTTCTCAATACCAAGTAGGCTTGGGCGGTATTCGAATTTTGAAACCGTCAAACCGCCTCCCTATTTTACCGGGTATATGGTATTACCGTGACTAATTAAAAATGACATAATGGGCTCAGACGGCGTCACCAAACTGTTGGCTTGTGCCTACACCGTTCAGAAACTGAATGCCAGATCGGGCAAAAAAACAACAACAAAAAAAAAAATCAAGCCCAACCCCTGTGTCTGAGTCAGGCCGACGGCATTAACTGTTATTATGAGCCGGAGCCCACCATTATTCAACATAATATCTGTGTGCGTGCAACAAGCAAGAAGTGCCTTTGTAATCCGGTGACGCGTGTCCATTGATTTTTATTAATAAAACTTTTCTGCAAAGATGGAAGTTGACGATCGCCATCTCTGTAGTGAACGCGCCTATAGAGAGAAATGCACATCATTACACAATCAGAGAGTGGCCTTTTTCTTTTCGTTTTGAATTGTTTCGTTTAAAGAAATTGACGATCGGCATCTGAACGCTATAGAGAGACATGCACATCATGGATTACAGAGAGGTAGGCTAGTCTATTTCTTTTCGTTTTGAATGGTTTCGTTTACTGAAATTGACGATCGCATCTCCATATGAACGCGCCTAGAGAGAAATGCACATCGTGGATTACTTAGCCTAATCAGTGAGTAGCCTATTTCTTTCGTTTTGAATTGTTTCGTTTAAAGAAATTGACGATCGCCATCTCCGTATGAACGCGCCTAGAGAGAAATGCACACCATTGATTAATCAGACTATATTTCTTTTCGTTTTGAATGGTTTCGTTTACTGAAATTGACGATCGCATCTCCGTATGAACGCGCCTAGAGAGAAATGCACATCGTGGATTAGCCTACTTAGCCTAATCGTTTAAAGAAATTGACGATCGCCATCTCCGTATGAACGCGCCTAGAGAGAAATGCACACCATTGATTAATCAGACTATATTTCTTTTCGTTTTGAATTGTTTCTTTTAATGAAATTGACGATCGCATCTCTGTATGAACGAGAGAAATGCACATCATGGATTACTTAGCCTAATCAGTGAGTTGCCTATTTCTTTCGTTTTTAATTGTTTCGTTTAAAGAAATTTCAAGCTTTATTTATTTGTCATGTCTGTGAGGCATAGCCTTTTTTATGAGATTTCAATGCAAGTGACAGCGGCATGCTCATCATGTCATGATTATATTAAATCCAGGCGTTTGGTTGATGAAAATTTTATAAAAATTTAGATACAATTTATACAAAACGAAATTCGTTTTAAAGAGGCCTTTTACAAAACTAAATTTATAGAAGTGGTCAAATCGTCTGACACCCGATGCATCCCATCTTATTTGTGCTGTTCACTTTTCATAATCAACAAAGATGGAAAAAATAACATTATAATATTTTAACAAATACGAAACTTAATGCGCTTATGTATCCTGGCAGCAGTGAGTGCGCGGTTGTTTCGGAGATGCGAGTTAGAGGTGTTTACATCTCTCGCGGTATTGCCTCGTCAGTATTTACCGCCTCTCCCTTCTCATTTGGTTGGAACCAGAAATATTGCCAAACTGCAACCACACATAAGCATTTTTTAGGCAATAAATAAATTATATATATATATTATAGGCTATATAAGTGCCGGTAATGACGGTATTGAAACTGATACCGGTGCTATTTTAAGATCCCGCGGTATCCGATATTACCGTAAAACCGCCCAACCCTAATACCAAGTACGCAAACTTCGGACTTGAGTCCTTGGTAGTTCGGACTTGACAAGTTCGACTCAGGAGAACGAACTCCCGAGGACGGGAGGACGCAAGTCCGATAATTCTGCAAATGGAACAGCGGCGTGCTTAATAGCGTCACTCAGCTCGCTCTGGCTACTCCGGTTATCTCTTTATGTATATCTAGGCTACAAATAAAACAAAATATGTTATAAACCACCACTCTGCCTCTTTTCATTTTCATTTTAAAAAAACTTAAACATAATGGCCACACAAATGTGGTTCAGGCAACGCAATTGATTATCTTCACTGCATATATTTATAACAACACAAAATATAAAACACAACCCTGACTCTTTTTGTTTTCATTTAAAAAATATGATAAAAAAAAAAAAACATTATAATATTGATCATTAAAACTAACATTTAGCAAAAAGAGACAGGGGTTGTGTCATTTTATTTTATTATATATGTACATACAGTGAAGAGAATAGGCAACATGTATCATAAAATATTTTATATGTTTTAAATATATAAAATAAAAGTATAAGTAGCCTAAAAGGTATAAGAAGCTATACAATAATAAAGCAAACGATTCAGTCAAACATAAGTCAGCTCTCTAGGCTACAACATTAAAGTTAAATAGACTAAATAAAGCTATGAAACTTCACTTTGCCCTCGGCCAAAACGTTTTGCCAGGGAACAAATGATAGATTAATGAGACAAATAAATAAATAAATAAATAAATAAATCGCCCGTTAGATATACACAAGACGATTTATACCTCATGTTAAACCACTAGACTAGAGACATCCGAGCCAGCGGCAAACGTCAGCAGCACTAGCCGAGGAAAGGCTGTTCTCGGCGGGGTACATGAGCGCCGAGCGTCCGATTGCCTGGTTCTCACAACTCCGAAAACGTCAGATCAAATTTTCAAATAGGCGCTCTCTTTATAAATAAACCAAAGATTTGAGCTTTAAACAACTACATTCTCGCCTGAAATACTCTTAAAACTACATTTCGTGACACAATTACAGCAGTATTTTTAAATTATGCGGGGTTTGTCCTCTGCTATTGACGCTTGCTGGTTGGTGTGAGATGCATTCTGGGATACCTGGCTGTCTCAAGTCCGCACAAGTCACCTCTCGATGCATCCTCAGTAAAAGGGGCGGATCAAGAACACATCCAGGGATTTGAACTGGACTTGGCTAGATGTGAACTTTGAATTGGAACAGTACTTGGGCAGCGACTGATGACGTTTCACAAGTCCACAAGAACACAAGTACAGACAAGAACGCATATTGAGAAACGGCTTATATATAATTTATAATTTATAAAGGATTACTATTAATTGCATGTATATGAATATACAATATATATTCATATATACAGTATATTCATATACATGCAATTAATAGTAATCCTGAACAAGTAATGTTGTACTCTAACTACTGTGTTTGTAATGTTCAAGGTACAAGACGGTTATTGTACATCTATAATTCAGCTTCTCCACAGCTGGGATTTTACAGTTTCCTTTAAACTGTAATGTGGAACATTTCTCAAGAAAAACATGAGGTGAGTGGGTTGGGATATTGGGGAGAAAAAAAAGGGCAAAATGTATCTAAAAATTTCATTTCTCTGAGTGTTCTCCGTAATGGACAGAGGATGATGAAAAGGTAGGTTTTTCCTAGATGGATGTGGCTTGAGTTGGGCATTACAACCCACTCAGTTTGCATCAGTAATCCTCTTAGGAGCACTTATACCACATTAGCCCTGTTTTCAGCCCAGGAAGCCCAGCACACCAGCACCTCCATTTCCCTTCTATTTTAGGACACCCAAAAAATGGCCAGACAAATAAAAGAGCATAAGTGACGTTGAATTATCTGCGTGCGACTCAACATAGAACTAACGTCAGATCTGAGGAGAGAGATGGCATATAATTGAATCGAAAAGCACAAAGCCTCTGCAGATCACATTCAAAACTACTCCGTGCCTGCAAATTTGCAAGCAAGTCACGACCCCGGCGAGCCCTAAGTGCAATTTCTACGTCAAATCTTGCTCGCCTGCTTGTGTGTCTCTCCGTCACAGGCAATCCAAATTCCCCCATCAGCTGGGTGGCAGAAAACACGATCCCTGACAACTTTTCACATCAGCCAGGGATTAAGGAAGAGGGGTTTACGCTGGCCTTGCCAAAATCAGGGATAACATTTTTTGATTCAGCAATTTAAACTAATTTCAAGGCTGGCTCCGCAGCAATTTTCTGGATCAATGGAATGTCATAGTTGGCTTGGTCACCAGCCCTCTTATCGCAGGTGGCTCCAAGAGAACGTGCCTATGCTAATAGCTGACGCTTGGATGGTGGAGTGTGGTGTATTTAGCACATCACAAATTGTCCTGATTCGAAGAGGCAGACGTTTTTTATAAATGATGTTAAAAAAAAAAAAAAATTTACTTGACAGTTTATTCTAGGAAATAGCTCGAGTCGTTTTCACCGAAACATGTTAAAAAGGAATCCTAAACGCAGCTGTGATCTGGTTTTCAGTTTCTTTGATTGCCGTTTTGAAACTAATTACATATTAACATTACAGCATAATTTTGCAGAATTAAACTGTCTGTTAAACTGCTAATGTAGCCCACAAGCTGCTCTGAAAATGTCCAAGTGATTCCCTCATTAAACTATAAGAATTGTGAAGCTATGTGAGTCACAAAGTCTTGACTGATGAAAGCAAAAGTAACGCAGAGTAAAAAGGGGGAAAACGACTTATCTATAGAAATGATAGCCATATTATAGTATATTATACATTATAAAATGCATATGAAGACTTCAGATGCAAAAGCCTCTAAGTGCCATCTGATATTTTCTTCTAGAATTATCATTTTTATCAAGCTTGTATGTTTATGTTCAGTTATTTCAATTTAATGGCAATGAATATTACCTTTTAATTGTCATTAATGTGAAATTACTGAACCTAAATATACGAGCTTGATAAAAATGCTCATTTTAGAAGAAAATTTCAGATGGCACTTAAAGGCTTTTGCATCTGAGGTCTTCATTATAAATAGTAAAATATGAAATGGCGTAAAGTAAATAATGCTGAAAAGAAAAACATACAGTGTACCAATTATGTACTTGATTATTGTAGTTGTTGAGTTTACTTAGTATAATATTTAAAAAGTCATATTTTTAGGAAGTGTCTAATGCTTCTCAGTTCTATTCAAATATACATGAATCAAATAAACACAAATAAGTTTAAGTTTCAGGAAGCACACACAAAATTAATATACTTATTTTCATATATGCTTTTATCATTGTTTGATTGAAGAATGATTTAAAAAAAAAATGTAAGTAATGAAAGATATACTTGATTTTTTATTTATTTTTTAGCTGCATTTGCCCTCTTCACTGGGTCTTGAATTGAATCATTGTTAGACCATTTGCCAGTTTTATTTGCACTGTTGTTGTTTAGTCACAACATTTTGTAAATCATTTTCTTATGAATTTCCGTGCTTGTTTCTAATTAAAATGTTCCATTAGTTAACTGTTAGTCCTTTAATTATTTTTTATGAAGGAACTCTATTTGACTCATTGTATAAAAAAAAAAAAAAAAAAAAAAAAAAAAAAAACTGGGAATAGATTTATTTTAGATATATTCTATGTAAAAAGATACATTTTAAAATGAAAAATTTGTTACAAAGAATAATAAAATAAAATAAAAAAAACGACAGGAGAATGCTAACAGCCAGTATTTTGCTGACTATCTCTTTAAGCATAAAAACGAAAACTTTGTCATCATTTACTCACACTTTTTTTTTTTTTTTGGGTGAACCATCCCTATTATGCTATTTTAAAGGTTCCAATAGGTTTACGTGCATCCAAGTACATATAATATAATATAATATAATATAATATAATATATTATCATCTTATTCCGTTTTCATCCCCCAGATCATTAAGATCTTCTGATAGAGCTCTCTTAGTTGTCCCTCGTTCACGCCTAAAGACAAAGGGTGATAGGGCTTTTTCTATTGCGGCCCCCCGTCTCTGGAACCAACTTCCACTGGACATTCGCCTTGTAACGTCTATCACAACCTTTAAAATGAAGTTGAAAACATATTTTTATTCCCAGGCATTTTAAATTTGTGATTTTATCTATGTTTCCATTTGTTTTATTGTATCGTATGTTTTGTTTATTTCATGTTATTCTTTGACTTTGTTCAGCACTTTGGTCAGCTTTGCTGTGATAAATGTGCTATATAAATAAATTTTACTTACTTACTTACTTACTAATATAATACAATATAATATAATATAATATAATATAATATAATATACAGTATATTTTGCATGTCACCTCATTTGTCATCAGCTGCTTTTCCACCGTCAGAATGGTTCCTAGAGAGCAACATAGTGTCTGCCCAGATCCGGTATAATGCTGAAAACAGCATCTTCACGACATGTTGACAATATGAAGCAAACTCTTCCAGGCCTCAGCTACAACTGCAGTGTTTGAGGCCAGGTCAAAGTAGATGTAGTTCGCAGCAGTCGCAGGCAGCTGATGAAGACCATAGGCATTATACAAATATGTTGCACTGTGACGTAGGTATGTAACAGGAAGTGCTGATGTCTTGTTTGTTTCGGCAGTTCAGAATTTGATTCTTTCTTTTAGGAGACAATAACTTTCTTTCTCCTGCACTTTGACCTTTAGAACTTTGCAGACCTTTTACATTCACAAACAGCTATGTTACACACTTCATGGAAGGAAAAATATTCGAAAAAGCATAGGGCCCCTTAGTTTTAGCTCATTTCATTGCTGTGTAGTCACACCATACACAGAATGCCATCTCTTCATGATAGCAGCGCAGACCACCTCAGGCTACTCCATAAACTGAACTATGTAAATAACAATAACTTCATTTCAGTGAATTCACTTCAGATAACATTTTGCATAGCAGACATGAGAGTGAATATTTTTTTTAAAAAGGGCAGTCAGACTCTTTGGTTAAGGGTATGGCAGAGAGCCTTGAGGCTAATAATAAATAAATAAAATAAATATCTACAAATCATTTCAGTCGAGTGGCTTGAGGGTGGCACTGCTGAGGACAGTGTTATAACATTCTCAATTTACTGGAGCTGCCGGCACCTTCATTACATTGAACACGAATAACTCAAATGTGCGTTGGAATCCTCAAAGTTATTGCATTTTGTGAATATGGAAAAGAAAATAGATATCACTATTGTAATTCAGTAAATGTATCATTTTAGACACATCCAATGTCCAGTGCTTCTGCTTGAAGTCAGTTTTTCCTTTGAAGTTAAAAACAAGAACAGGTCTTTTTTAGTTCTTAGTAGGCCTATGTATAGATGTACCACTTGTGGGGCCACTTTTAATTATTATTATATTTGATTATATTTACACTGTACTATTATCCTTTGTAAATGTTAATAAAAATGTTCATGTTAGTTCACACTTCACAGTGCGTTAAAGTCGACATGAAACGGAAATTTTCATAGTCTTTACTTGCCTATTATGACATCATGACTGCATATCTTAATGAAACGGGCCTTGATTTTGTCCATCAGGAATAGATTGGATTGTTGTTATTATTAAATGCTATTGCTACGATCTCATGAGAGTGACAGGTCGTCCCACCCTCGCAGCAGTAAACACATCATCAATTGTTAATTGTTAGTTGATGTTAACTAATGTAGTATAGTAATAAATTAAACTTTACTGTGTGTAATATGTGTACACTAATCGAAAGTGATTTTTGAATGTATTTTCTGTTTAAAATCCAAGTTATCCTGCGTTAAAACGCATCATTATTATGCCCATCACAACATATTTTTAAATATATGGTGGCAAATGTTGGTTGAGACGGAGCGGTTGGGGGGGGGGGAGGGGAAAGATAAGGACTGGTGGAGGAAGGAGAGGTTAATCCCCCTGTTTAATCTGTAAGGGTATGGGAAGCCCTTATCTCCCTTTTTCTGGTGCCGACACACACTTTCTGCTCACCGAGGCTGACTGGTCGAGATCACTGAGCGGAGGTGCAGGGGAGGGTTGACTGCCATCCCTCATGATAGTCCCTCCGCCTCAGCCAGGCCCCAGACCCCGGCACGAACAACCACAACGCTGATGCTATCGGCTGCCCCGCAGGCTAAAAGCATGGTGTTTTTTCCTCAGGGTGTTCTGTTTTTCAGTAGGAATGATGAGGGAGTATCTTTGGAGGCCCAAGGCTCACCATCAGCTCAAACATGGTCTCCAACAGACTGAAATCAGAGCTGAGAAATAAGCAGCTCTCACAGAATAATAGGCTGAGTGCCTTTCCGAGACAGAAATGTACAGCTTGTCAATTCAAAGCGTCTAGAATGTCACTTCTAGTACATCCATTTAAAAGGTGCTTCACAGCCTCTAATCAACATTCTTGCTCAAGGTGTTAATGGTAATGCCAACAAAAGGTGTTTGAACATTTTTTTCTTTGGCTTTTATTCTAGAAGAGGTGCGGGAGGATATATCCATCTCCCCTGTGAGATAAGAACAAAGTTTGTGCTGGAAAAGAAAAACTCAGTGGGTGGAAAAATGAGCCTCAATACGCTGTGTACCTGTTCATTTGTTTTCATATAAGGCAAGCGTTCCGCACTGACATTAACCTTACAACTCTTATTAGTGGATGAGCATGAAATATGAGGGTGGAGATGAGAAAGAGAGAGAGGGTTTGGAAGAAGAAAAGGAAGAAATGAGAAGGAAACAGAAAAAGCGTGTGTGCTTGGCTCGCACATCAGGTTAATGCTGTGGATTGCCCAGGGAAGAAATGTCACATCAGCTCTCTTTTAAAAGGCCTACACCATCCGGTCATTACCAAGGACAATGAACAAATGATTTTAAAAAAGCTTTCTTTATCCGCTCTTCCATCGTCGGCCAGAACAGTTCAAAGAATGGTAATGAACAGTTCCAGATATATTTCCAATTTTGCTTGGTTCGGCACAGCACGATTGCAAACCAAAACTCATGGTTTAATGCCTGCAAAGACTTCTAACTGGAAATGGACACTGCTCTCAGAATATAGTAAATTATTGTGAACATTACCCCATATGTGTTAGCAACAGACAGACAATGAAGAGGAAGGTGATGTTTCAAAACAAAGAGTTTAATAAAAGTCAACAAAATAATCCACAACAGGCTCAGAATTAAAGCAACTTTCACGGACACTAATGTAAACGAGACCGGACACCAAACACAGGAAAAGTATGAACAAACTAATCATGTTAGTAACCATACAGACAAATGAGTGGCGGGAAATTCAAACAAAGGAACACATGTGACTGATGAAAACAAACTAAAAGTCCATGACAACGAAACTAAGAGCAAACTAACTGAATATTTGTATCAATATGTATGTCCGATAATTAGCACATCTTTGAGATAGATTCTCTTAACTGCTGGTTTCCATCCAAACGTGAAACGCATTTCTGAAAATCGACTACAGAGAATGCAAAACATTGTGCGTTTCCATCAACTATGCTATGCTCATTATGTTCAGAGAGCATCCAGGTATGCAAAATGAGTTAATGCGAAAATCCAGAAAATCCACCTCAGCCTAGTGCAGAAACTTTTATGTGAATTTTGAGTTTATGCACATATCAAGCATTTCCATTCAAGATGTCTTGAGCACAAATTCAAAATTCGGAAACCCAACAAACGAAACGAAGGAATAAAGAGGAAGATATTGAGGTGGTCCAATTCAAGCAACCCACCTGCTTTGTGAAAATGCAAACAGCGGGCAAATCACGTTTGGATTTGCTTGGATGCTAATGAATTTTGATAATGAATTACTGGCTATGCTCGGCAGCTCATTTTAAATGGGTTGAAAAGATTGTTCCAAGTTAATCTGAAAAGGCACTGTGTTAAGTCCAAATGGGAAATGTTCCCTGAATCAATTTTCGCTACAACAGGAAGGATAAAACCATTGTCTAAACCATATGGAACTCTGGCCTCAAGTAAAAAAAAAACAAAAAAACATTTCTCTCCCTTTATTTTATGTTTATTCAAAAGGTACAGTATTATTTTGCACAATAATGACATATATCGACACGTGCTATTTACATGATTTCACAGAGCTTCCCCAGCTGTGTTTTAAACTTCATGCCAGAAAATAAAATTCGTCTGTATTCTTCAAGAGTCCTAGGCAATTTATAGCGGTTAACACACCCACAAAGGCTAATGGCTGACATATTAAGTGATCATAAGCTTTTAATGGCCATTAAGTCTCAAACACTTGGAGAGATCATCTATTTAAAATGAGCAGCTGAAAATAGCCCGCACAGCTGTCATCTTGCCAATCAGGGAGATGGCTATGAACCTCCAAGACCAACTATCTGCAACTCTCCAACAATTAAAACCAATCCGAAATCTTGTTTGAAATGAAAGGCACTAGTGAAAAGAGCCATTATCTTAACATTTGGTAACAACACTTAGGCCTACATTTGAAATAGTTTTTGATAGGAGTTGTCGAAGTTTTGGAGAACGTGACACACAATAGATGTTCTTAACAAAAGCAGACGCTAAAATGAGAATCATTAGTGCTAAACGGCGAGTTTAGATTTATAGTGAACGTATACTGCCAGCCGAGCTCTTGTTCCTGTCTCCTCCTGTGACAGAGAACACTTCCTGCATCTCAAAGGGCTTCAGATGAAGAGACTCAAACCGATCACACGCCTACATAGTGTAAGTTCAGCAGTGCAGCACCCCCTGCTGAGAGCTCTGTGGATTACTGTCTCTCAATGATCACTACCCATCGTGCAATGCAACAGTTTTAGAAACTTCTGCCTTATGTTTCATTCAGCACTGGTAATAGTTGGCCCTATACATCTAGAACTAAAGTGAGTTAAGCCGTTTGCGACAATGTTTCGACTGATTGCAACGGATTGTGAAATCTGAAGAGGGTCAATAATTTATCTGATCAATAATGTTTTCAAAAATATTGTTAAGAAAAATGCAAGCGGAGAGGATAGTCGTGCATGATAGTCGAATATTGACAAAATTATACCGTTCAAAAGTTTGGGATTGGTAAGATTTTTAAGTTTTGCAAAATAAGTCTCTTATGTTCATCAAGGCTGGGTTTATTTGATTAAAAATACCATAAAATAGTAATAAAGTGAAATATTATTACAATTTAAAATAACGCTTTTCTATTTGAATATATTTTCTTTTTTTTTCAAGATTCTTTGATGAAAATAAATAAAAAACAGCTGATAAGAATTGTTTTTTTTTATTATCATCAACATAGAAAATATTGTTGCTTAATATTTCTGAGGAAATGGTGATACATTTGTTGTTTAATGATCAGAGTTTAAAGAAACATCATTTATTTGAAATAGAAATATTTTGTAACATTATAAATGTCTTTACTGCCTCTTGAATCAATTTAATGCATCACTGCTGAATGGAAGTATTATTGATCCAAATAATCAAAAAGGGGTAATATCAAACAAAACAAAAACAGATATTAAGTAGACTGTTGAATATGCATAATAGATTTGCAGATCATGTGATAGAGGAACATTTACTCAACCAATAATGCAAATTTAAAAGAAGTCTGCCATGTATAGAGGAATAATGTCTGTTTAAATCAAGCAGAATCATAAAATCAACAAATAATGCAGTGAAGCTGTTATATGTAATATGTAATATGTAAGCACATATTCTCCAAATATTCCAGAATATGTAATAAAATACAAAAAGGAACAGTTAACTTACTCCGCTCAAATGGATGCATGGAATTATAATGATGAAGAAATCTGAACTCGGCAGCATGATTTTCCTTAATTTAAAGTGCATTTGTTTCCTTTCGTGTTCCATACCTGTGTAGTATTATTACAGTCATCATCATAATCGATGATTACGTTATATAATCAATGCATTTTCAGACCTCTGGTAGCAAAACTGTATATTCAAGACAAAGAAGCATTTTTCTGACTCATTTGCCATTAGTATCTTTTAGGGAGACCTGCTCAGCACCTGCAGGCCTTCTGAGGCAGCCAGAAGCTCAGGCTGAAGACAGCCATACAAGAAGCACATCTTGTGACTTTCAGCTGTCAATATGCTTACTTTCCTGGATCAATTCATTTCCTTTTTCTTGGCCACTTCACACATTTCATCAAGCCTCATTTTAAATGCCAGTGGTTTCATTGATTTCCAATAGGGTGACTCATGTCTCTTGGCCAGAGCCGGGGCAGGGAAATTTTAACATTCACTCCTAACACACTCCATTGCACTCAGATATGCCGCAACTGTACACAGCCCTAGCGAGAGGGTGTAAAATGTGTTTAATTCAATCGTTACACGCCGTCTGATATCAAAAAATATCCCACAGACCACCTCGAGAAAATCAGACGGGTTGAGTGTGAAGGAGGTTCAACCTTCTTGGTGTTCTAATATCTTTTCCTGTCAATGAAACGTTGCCCTACGACCTCCCGAAGCTGTCGGGATGGTGTGGACACCATAAGACATGTGGAGTGCAGGGTCAATCTCTTGACGAATGCTCGACATAGAAGCGCACCCAACAGCACTCAGAGCGGAGGCTCTGTCCAGGGGACATACTTGCATGTCACATCGTATAACATCACAGGAAGTAGGAGAAGGTCAGTCAGGGCATGAGTGCCTCAATGTAAGTCTCTGAGCTAATGGGGGGAGGGGGCTCTGCGACTGGACTAAGCCAAAACAATCAGTCCCTTGATGATTAGAGAGTGTGAAAATAGCCCTCAGATCACACCCTGAATCCATCAGACCCTTAGTGGGGAGAATTTGTGCCGCTGCCGCTACCAGACAGACAAAGCTGCCCACACCATTAGTGTAATTGTCAGATTGAAAGCTTTACCGTAATTGGCCGACTGGCTGCTAATCTCCAAGAGAGTCATCAGAGCTTCTGATTAATGTGTCATGGTCAAATGTCGCCATGGACGATGAACACAGGAAACATGGTCTTGATGCCGTCTCCATGGTAACTCACAAATGTTAATATGGTTCATCTCATTGTCTGGTCCTTCTGTACAAAAGTTGCTCATTGTCATTGCTTTTTTGAGTAATGCTAATTGCCAATCATTTCCAATTAGTGTACATTGCTTCTTTTTAAGTACTTTGTTAGTATTTTAACAAGACGGTAGTGTATAAAACAAACAAAAACAAAAGAAACTACCAACTGAATCAGTCCTGTGCTGATACAATCATATTAACATACACTACTGTTCAAAAGTTTGGTGTCAGAAAGGGGGTTTGGTGTTCATTTTCTTAAATTAATACTTTTTCATTTAAAAAGTGTAAATTAAAGGTGCTCTAAGTGATGTCACGCGCTTTTTAGTCCAAAACATTTTTTGTCACATACAGCAAACATCTCCTCACTATCCGCTAGCTGCCTGTCCCCTGAACACACTGTAAAAAAAACGCGGTCTCTCTAGACACCACAGGCTCCACAAAAGGCAACAAAAACAAACTGGGCTCACCCGCACCACGAAACACAACAAACAGTGCTCCAGCCAATAACTGGCGAGAAGTATTTGAGGGGTGTGGTTTGGGGGTTAGTGCGCGTGCACATGAAAGGGGGTGTGTGGAGGAGAGAGAAGCATGAAGAGGGAAGTTTGAATTATGGCCGACACACGACCAAAGAGACGACGTTCCGATGAACAAATTGCAAAGAAGAGGGACAAGGATAAGGGACAAGGATAAGGAACGCGCGAAGTCCCGAATTTACATCGGAAAAACCCTCGAAAGGTGGCAAGAACTCCGCCGGCAGAAGGGCTTCCAATCCGACATTCAGTTGCTCTGTTTTTGCAGAACAGGTAAATCCATTCTTCTTTCTAAATTGACGTTCATGTTCGCCAAACCAACACAAGGATGTAATTAGCTAGAACTATGCAGTCAGCGTTAGCTTTGGTGAATACAACATATATGTTTCTAGCAGCTTGCGATCAATCTCTATTGTAAATGGTCAAGCAAATTCACAGTAGGGCGACAATTTGTGTGAATGATTGTTTTCACCCACTGTTTGTTATGGATTTGAATGTTCATTTATAGGCTATTGACAACTTTGACTACATTTGTTTACGCCGCCGCCGTTGTTTATGCTCACTGGGAAACGCGAAGCTAACGTTATCTTGCTATTATTGCGTCCTTGTATGGGAGCTATAGTTATAGTTATAACCTCAGGTTGCGAAACGATTTTAAGACAATGTTTCTCTTTTTCTGCATTCTGTTCTGCAATATATAAAACCCTTTATCTAACTCGGTGACATTACACATTGAATGAAGTATCAGTAAAACTTAACTTTGTTTTTAGTGACTACTTTGACTTTCCTTTAATGCCGGAAGGGAGGAGAGGAGGGAGGAGATGGGATGAGGAGGAGGGAGGGTCTAGCTAGCCTCCGTTTTGTTTGACAACAATTCGAATGTCAACACTCCCGGCATCACTTAGAGCACCTTTAAGTGTAATGTTACAAAATATTTCTGTTTCAAATAAAAGCTTTTCTTTTTTTTTTTACTTTCTATTCATCAAAGAATCTTGAAGAAAAAAAAAAGAATGATTTCTGAAGGATCACGTGACACTGAAGACTGGAGTAATGATGCTGAAAATTTTGCTTTGCCATCACAGGAATAAATTACATTTAAAATGTATTAAAAAAGAAATAGTTAAATTGTAATACTATTCCACATATTACTGTTTTTGCTGCATTTTTTTTATCAAATAAATGGTGTGCAAGAGTCTTCTTTCAAACTTTTGAACAGCAGTGTATCACGATGCTTCTTTACATAATATCACAACAATACTTTAGATCCTCACTATTTAAATTTATTTATGAGTTCATTCATATAATTTCATACACCCAATTAATGTAGAAGTTTGTCTCAACTCTGAAACCTCCAATTCTTAGTGTAGTCAAAAACACTTCCACAAGACGCAGTCCTGGACAAAACCATTCAAACTCTGCTTCTGAGTTTGCTTTACGGTTGCAAATATATATATATTTTTTCAGTTTCAAATCATGTAATGAGAACATTTGTTTTAATCACTGAAACACAACAAAATAATATAGAACACAAGATGCAAAGAGTACTACTGGGGTATAAAGTCCGTATCTCGGTGCTCTTTGGATATGGGATAGTGCCATTTCAAAATAAAAAGCCTTTATTTATTCATGGGTATAGCAATTTTAAAAACATTTAAAACGCAAACACCCTGATGAAGGCATATTAGCCGCAATGTATTGGTGAGCGGATATATGTAAATAAGTGAATAAATTAATACATAAAGTTTTTTTTTAGTTTTTTTTTTTTATTATTCTCAAGTACATTGGCCTTACATTAGCCTGGGAAAACCCAGACAAACTTCCGGCAAATTTAGATTTGCTCTGCAAGTAGTCTGGCAAAGAGCTCATTCAAGCCGATTTCTAATCCGTCCAAATCGAGGCACCAATCAGAAACGTTGAGGCGGCCTTTACATGATGAAGATCGCTCTGATTGGTTTTAGGTCTATCCAATTGCACCCAGAGGCATTTGAGCGACGTCCGTTGGTGAAGCGCACCAACTTTTAAATGCATTATTATATTCAAATTCCAAACACATGAGGATAGTCTCCATGAAAGACCCACTGGCAGATGAACGTGCTACTACATTTCTCTCCGAAATGGTAGGAAATTAAATTAGATTTAATAGAGGATTTTAAACCGTGACAAGATGATTGACAGGGCGGTTTAAGTTACAGGATGCACGCGGCAGATCCGTACGATAAAGATGACGATTGACGAAGTAGTATGTCCCAAAGCTTGCCTACTTTTTTGCTACACATTCAAAAGTAAATTCCTTTTCTTCACAAAAAGTGTACATACTTTTATGGCGTAGTGTAACTTAGGCGAATTGGGACGCAGCATATGGCTTTACACGATGATGATCGCTCTGATTGGTTTTAGGTCTATCCAATTGCGCCCAGAGGCATTTGAGCGACGTCCGTTGGTGACGCCCCTTTGGAAATGAGTTATTAATGAAGCTTTGCCAGACCATAACTCAGTTACTACTGAGAATGGTCTGGTTTTAACCAGGCTAGCCTTATATGATTTTTACACAACAAAATAATTTTCATTTAGACTATTGGCTCAATAGCAAACAATGCAATTTACACATCCGGAGTGTAAGATGTTGCATTATTGTAATAAACAGTCACCACAAATAGTGAAAATGTTTATGTTACCAAACCAAATTGACATAAAACCCATAATGCCTATCCTCACCTATCCATGTGTCATCAAAAGATGTATTAACAAACATAAGCCTCAGGTTTTCTGTTAATTGTGACAGTGGAACAGAGTGTACCATAATCAATACTGTAAATGATAGTGTAAGAATTGGGTATAAATTACTTGAACTAATGTACACTGTAATCCATTTATGGTTTACCCCTGTACTGCACTGCATAGAGACTTGACAGTGTGTTCCTACAGTGTGACTGGCTTGATGCTGTAGTTGACCTTTCAAGACAGGGTTAAGTTACAGTAATTTGGTGGCCCCTGCCATGGTAGGACCTCTGTTTATCACACGGTGGACAGTTACAGCTCGGACTTCATTTGACACAACACTTCCCTGCCCTCTGCCTCACTCTCTCACATGCCTTCCTCTTTCATAGCTCCCGTGCCGGCGTGTCCACCTCTCTGATGGGCCTCTTGTACAAAATTGTCATTGACTGGCTCCTCTCCCTACAATTCAATAACATTCTTGATGAATACGGTCAAGAGCAAAATTGGCGATACTTTAAAGGAATACGGCAACTCTTTGGGACTAGCTTATTCACCGTATCCCCCAGAGTTAGATAAGTCCATACATACCCTTCCATACATAGTCCATACATAGTATGTATACGGTTAGAAGATGCCTGTGTCTCATGTGACCTTGTTATTTGTACACACTGTGACTATACAAATCACAACATGTAAATAGGAAAATGTTGGCGTTATTTTGTCACTTATTGGGAGCAGTAGGCTAGATGGAGCCGTTTACCTCCAGTATTTGTGCTAAGCTAGGCTAGCCGTGGGTGCGTCAGACAGAGTTACGGCACGCACGGAGATGAAAATGGTATGTATGGACTTATCTAACTCTGGGGGATACGGTGAATAAGCTAAAGTCCCAAAAACTCAGCGTGTTCAATAATTTATTATGTCTACTTACATTCAAACAAAATGTGGGTGTTGATGCAACACATAAGAAGAATAAAAATATAATATGATCATATTTTTACATTACGCAAACCATTTACGTTGGTTGTTTAAAATATTTAGCAAATTTGTGTGCTGTATAATTGAAAATAAGCTTAAATGGATTGTTCAAGCACAAATAACAATTTTGTCATCATATATCAAACTCATGTTGTTCCAAACCCATACTGTTCATCTTTGGATCACAAATGAAGACATATTTTATATTCTCTCATCATTTTGTCCAAAAAGTCCATGCAAACTAAACTTACACACATTAAAAAGTGCAAAAGACATTCTAAAAGTAATACATATGAATAGAGCAGTTTAATCCACATAGGACAGTACATACAGAAAAATCCTCATTGGTTTACATGTCAAGCAAGTACAGTTGAGCTTTCATTCACAATATTTGAGGTGCTCTATGTATTTGCATTGATTTGATGATGATGTGAATAAAAGCCTAACTTAAATGTTAATCATAAAGTTATCGTGTCTCTTCAGAAATGGATTAAACCGCTTGATTTGTATGCATTCCTTTTTTACAATGTCTCTTTTGGGTTTGGAATGACATGAGGGTGAGAATTTTTCACTCACAGAATTGACATGTTTTGGGTGAATTATGAATGAATCAAAAATGAATATACAATGACCCGTTTGGTGATTACTAAAAACCAATGAAATTTACCACTACAGTATTTGTGAAAACAGTACCAAACATAGGAATAAAATATACACAAATGAAATACAGTATTTGCCATCAAAGCAAATAAAACCTCAATCAAATTACACCTGGGTTAAAAAAAGCAATAATTACATACGCAGTTGACTTCATGAGACAGACTAGAGGGGGGTAATATGAGGGACTCAACAAAGATGTATGACCATGACGATGCAATATTCCTCTGCCAAATAAGCCAATAAACTCACATCAGTAAGCACAGGGCTTAATCTACATTCATACAATCAGTGTTAATCTCTCCCAGTGTGTATCTGATCTTCTTGTGTTAAGCATTGAAAATACAGTCATGTAATGCAAACACTAAATAAGTAATGCACCTGCAGTCTTAAAATGTTCTGACAGACAAATTATGCATCTAACAACAAAGCACCTGTCATGTCAATATGAAATTTCTCGTGGACAGTTTTAGCTTACCTATGCACCTGCTATGACCACTCAGGTAACACTGATGATGCCCTGAAGATGTGGAGATCAAGGCAAACTTCGTCACGGTCTCGCCCTAAAAAAGCAGCAGCATTCACCTTGCTCTTGTCAGCAGAAAGCGACCAATCCTAACACAACGTTAGCTAACCCAGCACTTTGTGAGCCTGGGTGGAAAGCAAGCCTTCTCTCAGAGTCAGCTGGTTCATGTTATGATATGTTTGGGGAATAATTTAGTGAAAGGTAAAGACTATGAGTTGATGATTTGGAAGAATGAGAGCGCCTGCTGCAATTGATGAATTATTATTGATTTTACAATCATAAACACAGACAAAAGGATCAGAGATTGTACACCAGCACAGGCGCTTCTGATTATGTGCTCCCTTGACAATTTCAAGATAAAATATAGATTTAACACATGCTTGCACACAAAAGATAAGAAATGCCTGAGGAGAATTTTAAAACATTGTATACTCTATATTAATACTTTGTGACGTAATGGAGATAAAGTACATTGTCCATAGTGCGGATAAATGCCTTTTTGGTTATAGGGCCTTAAAGGCATAGTTCATAAAAAAAATAAAAAAATAAACAATGTCAGCATTTAGTCACCCTTACATTGTTCCAAACGCATACGACATCTGTTCATATTCAAAACATAAATGAATATATACTACATATATGGTGGTATTGTTGTTTCAACTTAAAGTAAGCGTTAAGAATCAAGAATTAAAAATCTGACTTTGACAAGGGCCAAATTGTTATGGCAAGGTGACTGGATTAGAGTATTTCTTAATTGGCAAGGCTTGTGTGTTGCTCCCAGTCAGCAGTGGTGAGAATTTACCAACAGTGTTCTGAGGAGGGACAAACCACAATCCGGCGATAGGGTGTTGGGCGCCCAAGGCTCATCGATGCACGAGGGCAACGGAGGCTATCCCGTCTGGCAATTTTCTGCTGAGAAACCCCAAGAAATGCCACAGGACACCTTCGGGGGTCTTTTAGAGTCCATGCCTTGGCGGAACAGCACTGTTTGCCACGCGGAGGCAACAGCATATTAGGCAGATGGTCATAATGTTTTGGCTCATTGGTGTATTTTTAATATTCATATTTTATATTTTTTGTCCCTCCATTGAAAATCCATGCAAACAAAATTTAAAAAAACATCATACAAATAATCCATATGAATCAAGTGGTTTAATTCACATATACAAACATCATTGGTTCTTGAGCATCAAGCAAGCACAGTTTAGATTCTGTTTACCATATTTGATGTAGGCTACACTATGTATGAATGTTGATCAAAATGTATGTGAATAAAAGCTAAAATTAAATCTGTTCATCATTAAGTAGTGTCTCTTCAGAAGATTTGGATTGAACTGCTAGCTTCATATTTCTTTACAATGTCTTTTTGTTCTTTTTGAAGCACAAAAATGTTGGTTTGAATGGGCTTTCAAAAAAAATTATGAGAAAATAAATTTTTTAAATATTTTTATTTGTGTTTCAAGAGGAATGAAAGTCTTAGGAACGAGGGTAAGTAAATCAAGACAACATATGAATTACTGGGTGAACTATCATAGTTCATGAAAATGATGAAAAGTCACCATTTACACACTCTTTCTTCCAAGCCGTATGACATCAGGTTACATGCAAGAACCAATGAGGTTTGATGTTAGTTGATGTTTGCGCTTTGCATCACAATCTTTGTCTGTCCAGGTCTGTGATTGCAAGTTTTGATCAATGTTTGAGTTTGAATTTAAATTGAGATTGAATAAAGGCTTACATTTCTTCCATTCATCACAGAAAGCGATCATGTCACTTCTGAATACCAATTATGACTAATACCAGTAGTCATATGGATTAATTTCACATTACTTTTATGTCCTTTATTTCTTAAGCTTGAAAGTTTAAGAAAGTTTAAGACTCGATTCATAATATGAACAAACTAATGCTCAATAATGTCAATATCATTTCAGTTTAGGGTTGATATGAAATGAAAGAAAACTCTATTATAATGCAGATTACTTAGCAATTTTGACGAGAAAACCATTTTGAGATAGCAAACAGATGATACATATCATTTTGACATGATGAGCAGATGTATCTAACTAAAATTAGGCACATTCTTCACTACAGTAAATTACTTCAGAAATATCACCATCAGAGTAATATTGGAATTGTGGAAAAAGGCCAAAATGTCACTAAAGATCATTACGCTGTTGAACTTTTTGAAATGAAAATGCTAAAAAACAAGAAATAATTCTATTAGGTTAACATGAGGAAAAAGAGACTATTTATATGTTCTGATGAAGCAGCTGGTTAATGTTAAAAAGGGGGTTGGGAACTCGGCGATGCTGTTTGCGGTTGTACTCTCGAGGCATTTCAATGGCTCTCTCACTGTTCACAGATCCCTTTGCCGAACACAGCGGCAAGTGGAAGCAAATGTTAATTAGCGCTTGTCAGCAGAGCCTTGCCTTTAAAAGGGGCCGTAGAAAAGGTCAATGTATTACATTATTATTTCTTCTGCTTTGTGACACAGGAACTTTCCTCCCAAGTTTACGAGTTAGTAATGATCTAGTGAGCCACACCAGAATTGTGCTGTCCAATTAGCTAGACTCACAATGCCATATGGCACCTGGCTATTAGAGTTTCACAGAAGTCCTTAAGATGATCTTTGGATGTTGTGAGTTATGAGTCTTCGCTGATGTTTTATTTTAAATTTGGCAACAACAGTTCTCTAAGATAAATCAAATGGGAAATTGTATCTTCTACTTTAAGTTGACCTTTGGAAGTCTTTCTTGTGGGCTGAAATCAAAAGTGAGCCATCTCAAAATCAGCCTCAGTAATCACTTTATCTCTCTCTCTCTGTGTGTGTGTGTGTGTGTGTGTGTGTGTGTGTGTGTGTGTGTGTGTGTGTGTGTGTGTGTGTGTGTGTGTGTGTGTGTCAGGGTTCATACAAGGTGCTTAAAATGCTTGAAATACTTGAATTTGAGTCCTGGAAAAACGCTGAAAACAGCCATATTTATGAAAAGGTACTTGAAAAGTGCTTGAATTATTGAAAGACAATATATGTGAAAGTAGTGTTTAATTTTATCGATAAAACAATCTTTTCATGCAAAATTAAAGCTGCAGCCCATCTGATATAGATATAGAGCAATTTCGGATGGCTATGAGCATGATATTGCTCATATAAATATCAAAGTATATGATACAAATTCTTCAGGTCAATCATATATTAATGTGGGGAAAAAAATCAGTTTAAAAGAGGAAAGCGATATCTTTGTCACAGTATCCTTTCAATGGGTAAAGTTACCACAGTCATTGCACGTGCTCCACTTTATTTGTACCATTTTGTTTTATAGGTTTATTTTTATTTATTTATCTTTTTTAGAATTTGAAAGATATTGTTTGATAAGTGAGATCTCTGATTGTAGTCTTTGAAAGCCAAAAAAGTAGTGCTTGAAAAGTCCTTGAAAGTCCTGGAATTTCATATTACAGTACAGTATGTGTGTGTGTTTGTATGCATGTGTGCATGCGTGCGTGTGTGTGTGTGTGTGTGTGTGTGTGTGTGTGTGTGTGTGTGTGTGTGTGTGTGTGTGTGTGTGTGTGTGTGTGTGTGTGTGTGTGTGTGTGTGTGTGTGTGTGTGTGTAATACCCTCGGCTCCATTAAGATAAGATCGTCCCAGCTGCATTAGAGTCACAACAAAATTAGATCCACAAGAAACAGGTGTTCAAAATCAGCACAGTGCCGAACAGATTGAGGAGAAAGTGTGCGCCATATGTATTTATTGGTTTTACAAAGCAGTCAGGGTCTTAATGCTTCCAAGTCGCTACATTAACAAGATTTCGACTGTCAAACGAGTCTCATGTCTCACGTTACAAAATCTTTTCAGTTCGAATTCATAACATAATTTTATCATTTTAAATCCTCTGCTATGTTCGGTGATAACAGAAATGAACAGTCGCTACTGCCAGAGCTGCATCACTAGGCGTGATTGCGTACGCCTCTCTCTTTAGCGGGAAACATCCTCAACCAGGTGAGAGTCTTTACTCCGGAGCGGGTCATTAATCAGGTATCATTCTCGTTCAATACCAAGCGAACGGGAGGGCAGAGATTATGCAGTATTATCGTCTCCACCTTCATCATCATGACATTTGTTACGCCTCACCAAAGAGGGGCAAATATTCCTATGATGCAATGCAATGTTTCAAAATCATCTTGGTTAAAGAGACCAAGGCTCAGAGACCATCAAGGGCCAGTGGATGCGGAGTCATACTAGCCCTTTTTAAAGATGCCTGTCCACTGACAGAGGTGGGGTGGTGGTTTATTACCATGTCAATAGCAGCCAAAACAGTCATGCTTTATATTCACTGTGTCCACTCGGCCTTGGCGCAGATCTCCTGCACTCTCCCTGTAACCACACACTGGTCCAATCACAGGCCATATATCCACAAACACAGTTAGACTTTTGAAAATGACATTTCTAATCCGCAGCCTCAAGCCAGGTGGGATGATCTACAGCAGTTTGCATCTTGGCATATAAAACATAAATCTGACTGGCTCGTAACTTATGAACATTATAATACAGAGGCTCATGCGACTCTTTCGGTGAAGCGTCTCTGCCTGGCAGAGGAGCATCTTACAAGTCTCTTTACAAAGTTTTCTGCTGTCCATTTTTTTTTCAGGAGATGTGTGGAACATACTACATAGGACACACCTGTGCTAACATGAGGAATTTGTCAGTACTGTCAGCACTTGTCGCAATATCAGTACTGTAATGGTCAACATGTGTTAAACAAAATTTTACATTTACAATGTACAATACATTTATGCAAAATGTACAATACATTTTCAATAGTTTTTTATGATCATTAAGATGATATTATACTTTTTTATATATATATATATATATATATATATATATATATATATATATATATATATATATATATATATATATATATATATATATATATACATATTCTGTTTTCATTTTGATTTTAGTAAAAAGGTAAATTATAAAAAAAAAAATTTTTTATTGTTTTATTGTGGTTAATTTAGGTACTGTTATTTATATTAGTTTTGTTAGTACATCAAGTTAAACTAAATAAAAATGAAAAATGTTCCCTTGGCAAGACAGTAGCTGAATTAAAATAAGTTTGCATTTTTATATATATTATATTTCAGTTAAAGTTTATTTTATTTCAAGTAGCAAACGTTTTTTAATTGTTTTATTTTTAATTAACTATAATAACCCTGTTCCTTATATCATAAATATAATTCAAAAAAAAAATGTTTTATGTCAAAAGCAAACAATCTTCATAAAATAATGATAAAGAAGACTGCTGACACTATTTACATATAATTATATGCAAATATTTTTATTTTAAAGAACATATAAATCATGAAAATGAATCCATGGATTATTTTGGTCTTAAAAAAATATACAGTTTCAACTAATGGCATGTTTCTTGAAGGAGTGAAATGGCCTATAATAATAGCTTACACACTTTGGGTCAATTAATTTCACTTTCATTTGATTTTCTTGACAGGGTTCAGGTTTATGAATTTATTTTAGTCTCTAATGTTTAATCAACCTTGTAAGCTTTAATTTAATAATTGCATACTTGCATGAACGAACAACATGGTGCAGAAATTAGATGCTTTCATGGACCAAACCAGCTCATTAGTTTTAAAAAGTGTGAGCGTTTGTCTTGACTAGAAAGCTTTGTCTTAATCTTAGTTTAGTTTTAGTTTTTGCATTACTCAAATAAATTGGTCATAGCTGAATCATGTCGTTATCTCGTCCAGCTCACATCATTTCCCCCTCTTTCTCTCCCCATAATTTTTTCTACACTTAAAAACATGTCAAAAGTGGATAACTCGCTATTTATGGCAGTACACCTTTAAGCACTCTAGATTCCTTTTCGGCCAGTTAGTCATCAGAGGGAGCAGATGGCTAATTTGAGGCACTTGCTGTGTGTGTAGTAGAGGATGTCATGGCTCACGTGTACACGCTAAGATCAAGAGGGCGACTGTGGTGTTTTAGGTTCATGCTGTTACATGGATCCCAGGCATACTTGAGCACCCTTGGGGCTCAACACGAAAGTCATTTACACTTCCACTGTGCTCAGTGTCACACAGAGTACCGGCACTATACACACATCCTGCATTAGGGCGTAAAGTTACAGCTGCTGTAGACCTCTCCTCACCCCACGGGGAGCAGCACTGTTCAACAACTCACACATCCGGTTCTGGGATCAGTCAATGCCGGGGCTTCTGTAAATCTATACGGGGACATCCTTTGATTAAATATTAGAATTAGGTTACACTTTATGAAGTAAATCTCTCAATATTATTAGAACTAAAAAGGTCAAACTAACTTTAGCCTCAGGCTTGACCAAAGAAAAGAAATTGGCATAATTAAAACACCTATGTGGAAACCCCTTTTCAAATGATATGAGAATAGATAGGGTTTATGGATATTGCTTTATATTAAAATAATATAGTTTGAATGTAACTCTACACCCTTGCTTCATTTAGTATACGCGGAACCATGAATATGCTAATTAGCCCCGCCTCCATTCACTCGGCCAACTTAATGAGTTAAAAGCTGAACAATGGTATCGCTCTTTACAACGTCAGACACATAACGGTAATTAATATGATTAGCCTTTTGCTTGACTATGTTGTCAAACATCTAATAATGTGTTGCTAATGTTACACAAACCATGTTCCCGTTCACCATCTCAGAGTCAGACTGCTGCCTTCTAACAATAAGTATCCTTAGAAACGCTTTGAACAACTCAGAACGTCAGTGGAGAAAGGCATATAGTTCATCATAGCATCGTAATATATTATAATAATAATAACAATAATTCATTACATTTATATAGCACTTTTTCTCGGCACTCAAAGTGCTTTACATAGAAGGGGGAATCTCCTCAACCACCACCAATGTGCAGCATCCACCTGGATGATGCGACGGCAGCCATATTGCACCAGAATGCCCACCACACACCAGCTTATTGATGGAGCTTGATGCAGCTTGTTGAAGCCAATCAGTCAATAAGGGGATGATTAGGAGGCCAATGGGCAAATTTGGCCAGGATGCAGGGGTTACACCCCTACTCTTTCAAAGGACATCCTGGGATTTTGAATGACCACAGAGAGTCAGGACCTTGGTTTAACGTCTTTGACAGTATAGTGATGAAAGCTTTATAGTGATGAAAGTTCTGCCAGGAAGACTCAATTGTTATACGTCACTTATTAACTTCTCATCAAACCAATCGTGTTCTAATACTCGTAGTATAAAAGATCGGTGCTGCTTACACATGTCTGAGTTCGCAGATGCTGACGCCAACATTCACCTCCATCCTCCCCACCACCACCAGGATGGTCCCTTCCCATACCTCCCAGGGGGTCAGCAGCACCCCCGCCTTCGTCTTCAGGCAGGAAATGCAGATTACCTTACCCTCGGATTTCGAGCTACGGACGGGGCCTACGCCAAAGAACTTTATAACACAATACTTGCTGGGCTGTTACAAAATTTTTGCTTTGTTACATCATTTTGCCTCTCGAGTCTTTCTGGTAGAACTGGGGTATTTGGACCCACACAGACCACAGGGTGAGCACCCCCTGCTGGCCTCACTAACACCTCCTCCTCACTAACACCAGCGATTTCAAACCGCGTTTTTGAGACTGTTTTTAGATCCCTGCAGTTTTAAAGAGAAAATACTCAGCAATTGTGTTGACTTTGATATTAAAAACACCACATAGACATTTAAACAACATTAATAAGTAGATTTTCACCACATGAGTACTTTAAATAAAAATATATTACTTAAATGATACAATTATGATTTTTAATATGTTTATGAATGGGTTTTTATGAATTTAGCTAAATGCTCAGTTATAATGATATACAATACAGTTCAAGGGCCCTATCTTGCACCCAGCACAATTGACTTTGTACACCGACGCATGTATCATTCCTATTTTGCCCCCGCGCACAGCGGACTTTTCCCTCCACAGACGCACGTCGGTAAACTAGGAAATACACTTGCGCTCCCGGGGGCGGTTCAGCGCAAAGAGGAGGCGTGTTCCTGTGCAAACGTTCCCTGATGCTATTTTGCAGGTTTAGAAAACAATTCCGCCACTGACCAGGAAAAACCTAGTCTAAAGTCAGTGGCGCGTTGCGCATGATATCCATATGCTATTTTAAGGGCGCATGCTTGGCCATAATCAATGTAGCGTGTGCACAACGTGGTCTCAACGATTGGTCTCCTCGGCT
Organism: Leuciscus leuciscus; assembly: GCF_965113295.1. Lineage (NCBI taxonomy): Eukaryota > Metazoa > Chordata > Actinopteri > Cypriniformes > Leuciscidae > Leuciscus > Leuciscus leuciscus. Next base: position 22,876,256 of record NC_138731.1, read on the forward strand.
GTGAACCGCTCCTGGCGTGCGCCTGGCAAATCCGCCGTTATAATAGGAATCCGCTATAGAACAAGCGCGCCTGCTCTTAAAGGGAATGTGAGATGACGCTCTGATTGGTTTATTTCACGTTACGCCCAAATCACACCTATGAATAATGAAGCTACTTCAGACCAACCCATTTTAGATTTGCGTCGGGCACAAGAGTCATTTATCCTGCCGGTATAATAGCAACAGCGCCCAAGTCCTGCCCACAAAGTTACTCGCGTTTCGCGCTTGATACTTGCGTTTCAGATCGTTAAAATAGGGCCCCAAAAGTCTGTAAGAGTTTTTCTTTTTAAATAAATGATCACTTTTATTCTGAAAAGACACATTAAATTGGTCAAAAGAGACAGTGAAGACATTTATAATGTAACAAAAGATCAAAGAATCCTAAAAAAAAAATTATCAGTGTTTATATTTAGCAGCACAACTGTTTTCAACATTGATAATTATAAGAAATGTAGACTGGAGTAATGGCTGCTGAAAATTTAGTTTTGCCATAATAATTGAGTCTAAATTATATTTAAAATATATTCAAATAGAAAACAGTTATTTGAACCAACCCCAAATATTTAAACGGTAGTGTATATCAATAAAGCTCAATATTTAGAGGCAAATTCAACACATCAATTTTACTTAAAAAACATTAAAATATGTCAAATGTAAATAACAATTATTTTTATTTATATCGTATATAGAAGAGAATGTATGGCAAGTCACCATCTAAAAATATTTCAAAACATTGTAATGGTTATGATAGTAAATAAAATCATGCACCGTTAAAACTCAGCAGCCACCCAAGGAAGATCCGCCTTGAACAGAATCATCATCCAATATAAACCAGGGAGGAGAGGACATCTACTCAGAAAGCAGCTGTGGTAAAATGGCTATCACATGTAGCTTCTCCAGGTTGGAAGTTTGTGGAGGTTGTGCCGTGATCTGTTCTACCCTACCAGTAAAGGTCAGGCATGTTTGTGATGTGCTCTTTATCTTTCTCACAGGCCGGCTTTTCTTAAATTACCTCATTATGTTCATGACAATATCAAGTGCGCCCAGGAGGCCCATGTTCTGTACTACAGATGATGTCGCCACCTTGCTTATGCATAGTCACACGCTCCCGCCTGCTGTGCATTACAGCTGATAAGCCAGCCGGGTCACGGGGCCTGTAACCGGCAGCACACAGCACCATGAGTGTCTTACAATCGCTGCCAATTACATGATTCCTGTTTTAAGACACGCAGTGTGTTCATAAGACAGGACATCCCAAGGGCAAAAAGGTTATATGGCTATTTTAAACTTCACACCTTTTGGGGCAAGTATCATTTAAAATATGCACATATTTTAATCACTGAACGGTAGGAAGCGCAAATCTTGGTGGCCCTCCGTGAACCACGAGACCCAGCCAAAAACTAAAGGCTATACCAAACATAATACAGTGTATTATAACTAAATTGAACTATACAAGACTAACAGGAAAACAGCTCCTGCATTGCTGTGGAAGTAATTTTCCCAACTGTATCTTGTCTATGAGAAATGGATTCAGAGTTTTTCTTATGGTCTTTGAGTTAATTCAAAAGCTCAAAATGTGAAAGCACCCTCAGCGAGTTTAGACAAGATTTAAAATATCAATACAGAAGTCATTGATTTTTTTTTTTTTTTTGTGGAACATTTGTCTCCATTTTTTTCTGCAATCCAAGCTTATTGTGTTTGCAGCCAAATTCTTTTACACCTTTAGAGGTGAACAACATTAATGCTGTTGACCTATGCAAACACAAAGAGATCGTCCGACAAACACAGAAGACGAGCAATAATTACAGCAAAACCAGATCAGCGAGCAATGACTACCTCAACCACTTATCCAAAGATTAGCCTCTCCATGACCCCCATCCAGCACCACAATCCAGGGGATTCTGGAGGATTAACAACATATTTGCATAATTAGGGTCAGAAACTGAGAAAAAAAACCTCCAGCAAAAAAAAAGTGTTGCATATAAATGCATATAAAGGTTAAATAATAAATAAAGGAGAGAATACAATATGGATCTATACTGCTTAAATACACATTGGTCCACATAAACAATCATCTCTGATATTGATCAAACTCATTGATCACTGAGGTTTGGAAATGAACCACCAACATTTGTGCAATACTTAGTGAATAAGTTGACCATGATCCATAGGTCAGGACACGGAGGCTTAAGGTCAAGTCTACCCTTGAGAGAATCTTGACGGATCCCAATAGTGACGTTACTTCAAATATATAATTGCTGTAAACTTTATTACATTAATGTTAAGCATTTTAAATTACTATAAAACTTTTAGAAGAAAAAACAAAACAGCGATTATTATGCAGATATTTTGTTATTTATTCACATAAACCAATAGCGGTAACACTTTAGAATACTGTTCCTTCATTAATGAATAACTACACAGGAACAAATGAGTAATGCATTAGTAACACTCTAGTAACTACTATTAACTAACAAGAAACTCTGATTAACGAATTAGTAAGTAATAGCGCTCAGATGAATGTAGTAGTTCATTATTAGCTAATCAATAACTACTATTTTTTTCATACCTCCCAGAGAACTACTATCTATAGGTTCATAATCAACATGAATAATGCATAATTTATAATAAGAGGTAATGGTAACCCACTAGTAATGACTCAAGTATTACTACATCATTTTAAAGGAACTACTTATTATTTGGATCAGTATTCTAAAGTGAAAAACATGATAACAACCTAATATTGACTGAAGTCATTGTAAACTTTTGAGATTTTTGTAAGATTTTGAATATCAATTCCTTCCAATGGATTTGGTAACACTTTAGTCCCATGATCTTCACTTTAGAATACTGATCCAAATAATTTGTAGTTCCTTTAGAAAGATGTAGTAACACTTTATTCATTACTATCCAAAACCTTACAAAAGCCTTAAAAGCTTACAATGACTTCAGTCAATATTAGGTTGTTATCATGTTTTTCACTTTAGAATACTGATCCAAATTATTAGTAGTTCCTTTAGAAGGATGTAGTAACACTTGATTCATTACTAATGGGCTACCATTGCATTATATTAAACATTGTGCATTATAAATATTTATTAACCTGTATATAGTAGTTCTTATAGTCTTCAGTGAGGTATGAAAAATACTGATTAGCTAATAGTGAACTACCACTTTTGTAAGGCTTTTGTAAGGTTTTGGATAGTAATGAATAAAGTGTTACTACATCTTTCTAAAGGAACTACTAATTATTTGGATCAGTATTCTAAAGTGAAGATCATGGGAACACACTAGTAATGACTAAAGTGTTACCAAATCCATTGGAAGGAATTGATATTCAAAATCTTACAAAAATCTCAAAAGTTTACAATGACTTCAGTCAATATTAGGTTGTTATCATGTTTTTCACTTTAGAATACTGATCCAAATAATAAGTAGTTCCTTTAAAATGATGTAGTAATACTTGAGTCATTACTAGTGGGTTACCATTACCTCTTATTATAAATTATGCATTATTCATGTTGATTATGAACCTATAGATAGTAGTTCTCTGGGAGGTATGAAAAAAATAGTAGTTATTGATTAGCTAATAATGAACTACTACATTCATCTGAGCGCTATTACTTACTAATTCGTTAATCAGAGTTTCTTGTTAGTTAATAGTAGTTAATAGAGTGTTACTAATGCATTACTCATTTGTTCCTGTGTAGTTATTCATTAATGAAGGAACAGTATTCTAAAGTGTTACCCCAATAGCCTGTGTAACCTAAAAGAAGCAAGTCAAAAAGAACAAATGGACCAATTAGTAATATGTATCAACAAAAATAAATAAAAGTCATTTATTTCAGCTAGTCAGACATTTGTTGGCTGGATGGATTTGTCTGCTAAACACAATAGTGATGAGAGTAGATCCACACACCTTTGCTCACCATTGTGTCAATACTAAACTCAAAAGGTCAGACGCTCCTTGAGGATCTGGGTCTTTAATCAAATGTATTCAAGATTAAAGTACTCAAAATATTAGCACCAGTAAAAACAAATGCAAACTTTGACCACAGTATGGTCATATTTCACTGCATATATAAATAAAAAAAAGAACATCCAACAGCTAATAATTAGCAGTTTCACGTGTATTATGATTATGAAACCAGACCACCCACCAACACCTATGAAAGGTATATGATTCTCACATTGGCAATCTATCAGTCTATTTCACACTACATATCATTAGAAAACACCCACTGCCAGGTCTTATACGTAATTATGAACAAATATACCATAACAAGAACAGAACAAATGTAGCATAAAGATTGTTTGCACTCAAATTGCTCTAAGGCTTTTTACCCCCTGTACTTTTTTCTCACCTGTTTGAGAGAGAGATTTCCCATATTTCATCTGTTTTAGGTGGGAAGCAACTTTTATGCAGACTGCTGATGTTTGAGAATTTTTCTTTTATTAAGGGCTTGTGAATGCTCCTGTATCTCATGTTCCACAGTTATTATTTCAGGCACGTATAGCACCAGTACCAGTTTATAACACTAAACCAGTAATCACAAAACTGTTCAAGGTTAATACAAATACCACAAAATTATGATTATAATAGAAATTCTGAGCTTTTCAAACTTCCCAATAAAGCTATGAGCAGGGCGATCTCATGTATACCTGTAGATATTTAAACATAAATGTGCACACTTCACACCATTTTTGTACATTTGGATAGACACTGAAATGCACAATATCAACATATTTACAGCATCTAACACTTTAAGAGATGTACAAATGTTTATGAATCCTCTGAGGATTAGTCAGAACTGAAATTGCCTGAATGTTTGCCAGGGCACCGTCACTGCGACCCGCTTTACTCAGACAAAGCCCATATTTATTTATAAATGAAATTTCGGTGGGACTAATAAAAGTGAAGTGATTGCACTCTTTGTACGGCTGAAATTAATTAAACTCCAAACATATGAAAAACAATTTACTTGTTTATTACTGTATTGGTGTGTGTATTTCAAGACCTCAATGAACTGAAACTGTTAAAGGGATAGTTCACTTTGAAATTAAATTTTGGTATGTTTTAGCTTACCTCAAGGGCATCCAAGATGTAGGTGTCTTTTTTTCCGCAGTAGTTTCAATTTTGATATTTTTAGGTCAAACCGTTCTTGTCTGTCAGTCATATAATGCAGGTCTATGGTCACTGTCTCAAAAAAACACAAGCACAGAGTCCAAATTAAAACAATTCCCCGTCGTCCAAATTAAACAATTCCCCATCGTAAGTACACATTGATGGCCCAAGACACGAAACGAGCGGTTTGTGTGAGAAAACGAACAGTATTTATATCGTTTTTACCTCTTGAACACAGCCACGTCCAAATGTTCTGATCTGACGTGTACGCAGACTGGTGCATAGATATATACACACTAGATGTCGCCTTGTCTACGGCAGTTCATTGGAACGAATGTCTTTAAGGCGACATCTAGTGTATATATCTATGCACCAGTCTGCGTACACGTCAGATCAGAACATTTGGACGCGGCTGTGTTCAAGAGGTAAAAACGATATAAATACTGTTCGTTTTCTCACACAAACCGCTCGTTTCGTGTCTTAGGCCATCAATGTGTACTTACGATGGGGAATTGTTTAATTTGGACGACGGGGAATTGTTTTAATTTGGACTCTGTGCTTGTGTTTTGAGATAATGACCATAGACCTGCATTATATGACTGACAGACAAGAACGGTTTGACCTAAAAATATCAAATTTGAAACTACTGCGGAAAAAAAGACACCTACATCTTGGATGCCCTTGAGGTAAGCTAAAACATACCAAAATTTAATTTCAAAGTGAACTATCCCTCTAAAATGAGTTAAATATGTTAACTGCACTAAATAAATGTGATGGCAGTAAACATTTAAAGTGTCCCTATATGCTATTTTAAAGGTTCCAAATTTAGTTTTGGAGGTCTAATACAATAGATTTACATGCATACAATGTCAACACTTTAATTTCCCCATAATATCAATTGCAGCATCACCTATTTTCTCACAGTGTCTCAAAATCCCTCCTCTCCGAGAGCCTACTCTGCTCTGATTGGTCAGATGGTCCAGTCTGTTGTGATTGGTCTACTCTGCTCTTATTGGTCAGATGGTCCGGTCTGTTGTGATTGGTCTACTCTGCTCTGATTGGTCAGATATTCTGCCCAGTCTGTTGTGATTGGTCTACTCTGCACTAATTGGTCAGATATTCTGCCAAGTCTGAGATTGGTCTACTCCGCTCTGGGGAGCGTTTCCTGTACAACGACATAACTCGATGCTTCACTACCATAGTACGATGCATCGCTGAAGAAATCAACTAGACTGTTTCCGAAACTATATTGTCGCAAAGTGGTCGTCAACCACGTTGGTTTATGACATCACGCACGTGGTGGAGTAATAACAACTTTTAATGAATCTGTTTGAGATCGAATTAACGCTAGATGTTTTGATATAAATTACATAGATGGCATCTGAAGACTATTTCTCATTTTTCTCAGTTATTTTGCTTTATTTCCAGATTCAACCATAAGCTCGTTCTTACATAGTAGAGCACGTTCGCACATGCGCAGTCTTCAAAAACTGTGCTTTAAATCTATTGACAAACTAAAAGACGTAAATTTAATTTTTGTATGTATTCTAAATTAAATACACTGAATGTCAGCTTTCTTATTATGCTCAAGATAATGATTTATTAAGTCCACATGTCATGCAAACTAAAAACTATGCTTCTAACCACAGGTCGAGAGCCACACAAGTTTGCAATGCTGTTTGTGAATGCTCGCTGGAACGATGGTTTCGGGAAACACCGACTTGTTGAACTATACGCTGATAACGACGGAACTTGCGAACATAGTTGGCTAACGATGCTTTTGGGAAACGCACCCCTGATTGGTCAGATCCTCTATCCAGTCTTTTGCATTGGTCTACTCTGCTCTGATTGGTCAGATGGCCCAGTCAGTTGTGATCGGTCTACCGCTTACAGCTTGTGTCAGAAACAAAGCGTTCATTACCATATCTGAATTTCAGCTCCAGAGGTTTTCTCAGCACCTGATACATACAAACAATAACAATGGTGTCAGTTTTACCATACCCTCATCCTTTGGAAGTGTATGCAAAGTGGATTTGCTCTTTAGGGCACAGAAAACAGTGTCTTCTCGACTTGTCTACAACACAAACCAAACTCTTCCAGGCCTCAGCTACAACTGCAGTGTTTGAGGGTGTGCCAAAGTAGATGTTGTTCGCAGGCAGCCAGTGACGAACATAAGCAGGCATTATGCAAATATGTAGATTTATAACAGGAAGTGAGACTGGAATTGCTAATGACTCATTTCAGGCAGTTAAGAATCAGTTCTTTCTTTTGGGAAACAATAACATTTATTGTACAGTTTGATCTTTGAAACTTTACAGACCTTTTACATCTATCCACAGCTATCCTCATTTTTCATTTAAGAGCAGAAGTGGCCATTTGTAAATTCTGTCTGGTTTCCAGTGTCATTCGCTTCCAGTTATTTTTATTCTATTTTTTTTTGCTGTACAAAACAACTTGTTACGCTGCTTGATATTGCAAACTGCCATTTCATACCATATTATTTAATGTACTGTTAATTATGATTAATTATAATTATAATTTAATTATAAACACACTGGTTTGTAGGACAAATAGTTTGACCATTATTGCACTTTGTCATTCTTCTCGTTATTTCCCTAGTAGCTAATGAATCAGAAGTTTTGCACATTCACAGAAAACAGCTTACTTCTGCGTTGAAAAATAAGGTGGATAACTACATGAAAGGTAAAATCTGAAACAACATAATAGGGGCACTTTAATTAACATAATTTACTCAAACTGTAAAATAATTGTATTAATTACATTAATTTAATATTCTATGAATCTCAAAATATTCATAAACATTTGGACAGTTCTATACGAGTAAAAGTGCCTGCATTGTAGATGCTGTCTATCCATATTTTCAAGGTTTTGTTGTCTGCTTGAATATATGAAAAATACATGCGTGCTAGAACCACACTACATACGAATACTTATGTCATGTTGCAAGAAGAGTGCTTGTAAATATGAAACTCTTGGTTTTTGTGAAAACCAACAGTCACAAAGCACATTTTTCACTGCTAACCACTTTACAGTTACCAATAACAACCATCTTACTGGAAAGCAGCACATTCAGTGTTTCAGAGATCTCTTTTGTTGCCATCTTTCTGCTGTTGAGGGGCTATATTAGCTTTGGAGACCTCTGAGAATTTATACATGGCAGTAGCAACAAAGCTGTTTTACTGTGTAAACTGCCTTTTGTTTTCCCTTTGAAGGTCTTCATTTCTGCGTTTTATTCCATGGACTGTAAAAAAAAAAGATACAAATAAAAACAGCACTGCTGTGAGGTCTCTTTACTGCTATGAAATGCCAATAGTGTTGCTTTCAGCTGGAGAACACTGTCATAAAATAGAAGCATCAGAACAAACTCCTCTATCCTCTTTGACACTGACATCTTCATGTGCATCCAGATTCTAACACAATCAACATCAATGATACAATATCTATTAAAAATATAGAGATGTGCTAATATAGTAGATGACGTATGTATGTATATAGAAGAGTATATTTTACAGCAAAATACATGTTCTATAAGGAGCTGAGGTTGTCAATCACTGCATTATTGAGAAATGAGGCACTTCAAACATTTGATTGATTAGAGAGGGTACTTATGATAATATCAATTCAGATCTGGGTGTTTTAGACATCTCAAAATTATAATGATAAAGTAGTTCAGGAAATAAGCATTAAAAATATATCATATATATCTTATACCAATCTTTCCACTTCCACTTCCTTTTAGTTACATTTAATGCCTGTTGTTTATATAGTAGACTACAGTCAAAGGCATGGTTTCAATTGGTATTTAGATGTGGGGGATTCTGGATCAAACTAAATATGGACTGGAGCATACAGGAAAGGGAATGGATTGACAAAGAAACACTATAACCTCTAGTCAAAGGCTAAAGCTGTATTTGTGGTGAATGGTGCAGATGAACAGGCTCCTGTCTCTCTTCACTGTTTGACATAGTAGTTGAGAGTGGCGTCTGAGTAAATACATCAGAAGCTGAAGTTAAAGTCGCCTGTTGCTCATGTGCAGTGACTGACAGCCTGGTGACAAGATACAAATGTGAGCCTTCATCACTCTGGGCACACACATAAACACTCGCCACCCCCGGGCTGCACTTTGAATTGCTAATTTATTTGCCACCAAAAAAAAAAAACGATGAGATGCATTCGGAGAGAGAGAGCGCCGCCACTTTACACGCCTTCCATCTCCAGACTTCCTACGATGTCATCAGTTCAGGTTGTTTTTTGCTGTCCTGCTGCTGGCGGATGGACCGGACAGTCTTCCACTTTCAGTGGCTTTGATAAGCCTCAGTGTGGCACAGTTGGGGATGTGAGAGGGGAAATGATCAGTTAGAGATGCTGAAGCTAGGTGCACTGCAGAGAGATTTTGATTGACTTTCCACCAGGGATAAACTGTGTTTGGGCTGAACATTGATGATTTACAGAACTGCTTGAAGGAAACCAGGGGAGTTTGATGATGAGAGAAATAATTTAGAAGAGAAGAAGTGTCTTTGTGTTTGCCTTAATGTGGACCCTGCCCAGTCAATATAAATGTGGAAATACAAACCAAGCTCCCGCTAGGAGCTGAAATTTAGTTCCCTTCCCCTATCTTCATTTCCTTTATAACATATTAGTTTTAAAAACAACATGCAACAGCATTTGCAACACATTTAACGTTAGTAATGTGAGTGAAAGCGAATATTCTGTGAGAAATAACAATAAACAAACATTCGCATCAGGATGATATTCAATGTTTCTGGATAAAGGAGGACACAGATAAACTATTGTTGTAATAAACTGCACAGCCGTATCTTAATGCAGTACAACATTTCTTTTAATTACACAGTTTTAAAAACCTTTGACACAATCAGCTTAAGTTAATTGTCCTACTTTCTACTTTGTGTGAGAAGTTCTTCTCGTTCTTTATGTTTTCCCCAAACATAGTCTTTTAAGCACAATACTTTTGATGTATTGCACTAGACTTTTATAAAACATACCAGGCTATTGTGTGCAATTGCTACAAAACATGTTTAGTGTATAATTAAACTGGGTCACATTATCTCTGTCTAAAATGGATCATGGGCTCAGGCCCTGATGTTGGCAGAGTCACTGAAATTTAAGGAATTAGTTCGTTCAGATGTTTCAATGTGGGTGGAATTCACAAACTTCTCAACACTACTGGAAATGAAGGCCTAACACACACCTAACACAAGTTCACAAACACAGATTTTGTACTGTATGTTGTTGCATTCCAAAATGTGTCAAACTGCAATTAAAAACACACATTGCATTCTCACGATTCCCTCAAGGGGTTCTGAATTGGGTATAAGCATGACGTGTGTTATGATTCCATCCAAAGTTGCAATTTTAACTTATGCACAAAATTGGAATATCACATAAAACATTTGTAAATAAACCACTGTTTCCATCCAGTGATATAAAGACAATAAAATCGTAACTTCCTGATAAACTGGTGCCAAATATCAATAAGAAAAATGGAAGTTGCTGCAGTAGGAGAAGCCACTGTGGGTCTTTTTAGTATATATAAAAAAATTACTTGCCCCTCAGAGCATGCAGACGGAACGCAATAAATGCAATAATATGGTCATGTTATACAGTTATAGGAGGTAATTATACAGAACTACTTTGACGACACCCTTTGGCTAAGGCATTTCAGAATGACTAAAACAACATTTCACATGCTGTACAACAAGATCGGTCTGCACTTTGGTCCAGTTATGCCGTCACATTACTTCTTTTTTTTTTATGCGCATCGAGGAATTTATTTGGTAAATGAGTTTCCGTCATAGTTTATGTGCATTTCTTCTTATCAGATGAAATAAAATAACCAACTCAAGTGAGAAATGAAGCTTTTATGCACATTTAAAAAATTTAAGATAATCTTGGTATTTCCATCCAGCGTTTGTCATCAGTCATTTTACACTATATTATAAAAAATACAGGTACCAGTATTAGCATGCACCAAAAAAAAATGTCACAGCACTTGTAATGGTATCAGTGCAATCCCGTTTTAAATTGTAACCGGAGAATGGCAGGTTTAATAGAAATTCATTGCATGCAGAAGGAGCAATCTGCACTTCTGTACTTGATTGTTTTCCGCTTATGCCGCACACGTTAACATATGCCGAAACAAGATTTTATAATTGATGTGATACCTATGTGGATGTGTTCTGCAACAGATGGGTTCCACCAGGTCTGAAAGAGATGGGATTAGCCAGAGAGCAGCATCATCCTTTATGGAGAGATCTTTGTGTTCTGGCCAGAGCTCTGTCTGAGGGGACTTGTGCCTTGGCTAGTGGGGGTAACAGATGGGTTTCCCCATCTGATGCACGTACATGCAGCACTGGCTCATATAATTCCATTCATCTTTTAAACAAGTTTGGTGAAAAATCAATTTCAGGCTATTCAATAACAAAATGCTTGGGTCAGGAAATGAAGATTTGAAGTGGCTGTTAATTTGCTGAAAGGCCTTTTGTACAGCACATCAATAGCATGCGGCATGAACTTCAGCAACGAGTTACCACGCTAGGGCACTCAACATTACTTGTGTTTGGCTTTCTTCATTTATGGACTTTGTGGTTCAACAAACAAGCTTCTCCATATGGAACACTTCGAGCTTGTGTATAAGAACCTCTCAGGGAGAGACTGTCATCTGCTTGCCAGGTGTGCAACACATCTCCCCATCTCGTCCTCTATTATAGGTGCCTCTTGTGATACAACATGGAATGTTAATGCATTATTGACCAAAAAGCCAATCAAGCCAAAGGCCTGAAAAGACAGAAATATAAAGCATTGTGTGAAACACATCAACCTCCACTAATAATTTGTAAGGAACTGAAATGCTCAGACAATGGTATAATGGCAAAGTTTCTCTTTTCACTACACCGATTACAGCTCCCCAGTGAATATTGGCATTTTCTTTGAAAATAGCCACAGCACAACCATGGGAATGTGTCTTATAGGAAACATTATCCTGCACCTTCAAGATCACATATAGCACTGAAGATTATAAACTTTGGATCGACAAATAAGGGTAAAAGCAGCTGAGGTACCCTGTGATTAAGCAAAACTCGACATTAAAGCGCCTCTGACAGGCTTTAAAGCATTTTAAGCAACTCCAGGCATGGTTTGAGAACCTACAGAGAATGCGAAATGATCAGGCCTCCGCACACTCCATAATCTCCATGACTCTCCACGCTAAAGCTGATAAATTGTATTAGATTTCTCTTTAATACACAGGGCTAGGACCGAGCCAGCCTCTGAAGTTTGGGCACATCTCTTTTCCCCAGACGGAGTGTCTGGGGTGACATGAAGAATTTAACTCAAACTCCGATGGGAACACACCAATCAGGTAGATATATTACAGGCCTGTCTTGATCAACAGATCCCGCTCTCCGCTCTCAGAGCGCCCACTCCACATCCAATTTTATTTATCTGTTTTTTTTTTTTCTAAACTTGCTCCTCTCCTTTACAACCTAGGAATGCTTTCACTATTCAAATTTTCTTTCGAGTCGCTACAAATAGGCAGGTTGTCTTGCACAGCTCTATAATGATTCAACAAGCATAGTCCTCTCAGTGTGGATTCACAGAAACATTCATGTTGCCTCTCGCAAGTGCCTCGATGTCCACTAACAGGTGAGTTGATCAAATTCAAAGCAGGTTCCAGTCGAGCTGGTCGGGACACTGCTTAACATTCAAATCATGAGGCTTCTGGCTAGTTTTAAAAAAGAAATGTCAGGTCATTATAGATTGCAATTTTTGCCTGAGTAAAATGAATACATGAAATCTTTATTACCCACCAGACACCGAGCAGGGGTGGAGCGACAGCTTCAGAATAACTCTGATTTTATTCTCTCCCGCCTTCCCTGGGTACATCAGAGAAAGTTTTCCCTTTTTTTCCCTCCTCGTGCTTCTTTTACAAGTTCTCGGGCCTGTCATGTCAGGGTCAGTCTCTAATCAGGAAAGGGCTTGATCAAAGCGTCAGGAGTGAGGAAAGGAACACAGAGCCTAATTTCTCAGAGGGCAGGAATTAATACCGTTCCCCTGTCAGCCCAGAAACCCCAGCCCACCCTCTCTCCCACCCCTTCCAGCCAATACACCGCCTCTCACCGGGCCTGATGGCTCTGACACCTGTTGTAATCCGGAAGATTAAGTATATAAGGAGAATCCCAAATATATACTTCCAACAGATAGATGATAGAGCTGATAACAGATAGAGGCTAGCGAGACGCTGAGCAAACTGATTAAAAAGCTTCTAAAGTTTGGGACTCTCTGGAATGTGCTTCCTTCCAATCCCAACATCAGTATGTTACAGTGCACATTCTTTTCTCTTGTCTTGTGAGCAAGGATAATTATCATTGTTGAGAAAGATTTGTGGAAACCAGCCAGGGATTAGTCAACAGAGGGACAAACCGGGAGATGTTAATTGGGCAATTAAAGTCATTCTCTGAAAAAGAATAGACAAGATTGGACTCTGAACTGAAAGCAAAACCTAGACATGAAAAAGTATAGAAAACCGCTACTTCACGAAATGGAAAAAACACTGTATCTTTTATTAAGCACTGTGTTGTCAAAGTTGATATTGTTGCGTTATATTTGGTCAGACATTTGCATGTGTCATTATCATTTGACCAAAATCAAGCTCATAAGGAGTTATGAGGTTTTTGACCAGCGATTGTCTGACATGCATTTTCTCTAATTAGAACGTCCGCATTCAAGGCTGTATGTGCATCGCACTATGTTTTCATCAACTTACAGGTTATAAAGTTAATTGTAGCTTTGTGGACGCTCAGTTTTGTATTGTTTTCTTGTCATTTGGCCACAAATCTTGTGTTATAAAAAATGTAATCACGGGATGAGGAGATGCTGACTCAACAAGCACATGCTATTATTGAAGACAGCACTGACTATGACTCGACAACAAATGTTCGACTGAGACACTCATCTGTTTGAGGATCCAGTGGAGTTAGGAGGTTTAGTCACAAGTTATTTACTTTTCAGTAGTTAAATATTTGCAAAACCCACACATAAAAGGTGCCCAATAGTAATGATTCATGAAAAATTTTAAAAGTACGAAAGATGGAGATACAATGTTTCTGCCAGACAACAAGGATATTCACCTTCTTCTAAGAGTCAGATTTTGTCCTGTTCTTGTTTTCTAGTCAGAGTGTTTTATATTCACCTTGCTTTGCAATCCATTAGCTGATAGAAGTGAAAGCTTGTTTTTGTAATACATTTTTAAAAAAGAAGAAAAAAGCATTCATAAATTTCTAAGTGACTAGATTAATTAGCATTATACATTCACATACAGTATAAGTTCTGCCTACTTATAAAGTACAAAAGAAAAAAGAAAGATAATCATTAAATCCCCTGAAATAACCAATCATTTCGATGATGATATGATGCTACCAAACTCCCCTATTGGGAAACACTTTATAAAAATATTCAGTTATAAGGCACTTATAAGTTATTAGTTAATGATGAACTAATAATTTACAAAACATGACTATACAATACATTTATAAATGATTAATAAGTGATATGTAAACATGTTATGAATGTTATGATTGCAATTTTATGAAAGTTATTAGTTGATACATTATTTATCACTTGTATTTATTTCAAAATTGTATCATTATCTCAACAAACAATGGTTAATCATGAACAAACCATTAGTAAATGATCAGAATATAATTTATTGATGTATTGTTAAGTTGTATGCTGGTCTGTGTTCAAAAGCACAAACATGCAGGTCTCCTAAAGCATAATTCATGCAGATACACATTTATAAATGACTCACAGTCAGAGGATTACAGTGGGTTATGTTAAATCATTTCACTCATCAGCACAGACTTGGGTTCTGTGTGGGATCTAGTGATAATGTGAACCGGTTTTACCTTCCACTGAATCTTACATCAGGTGCACAACGGTTAAAGAGTCCATGTGTGTCAGAAAAGATCGCTGTCTATACCCTCACCAGCCAGCACTTACACAGCAGTACACACTACAAAGTGTTCAACACCTGTTATAGATGCTGTGTAAATGCATGAATAAATCATTTACAAACGCTTTCTGCATCCCTTAGTCTAAAGTGTAAACTCATCATCACACATAAACACATCTCCGTTACAAGTTATGTGTGTAACGTGATCTCAGGAGCGTATTTGTGCGTTCTGTGTGAGATTTATTGTGCCGTATTCAACTCGTTTAGAGAAGTTCCATCACTTTACACAAGCCTGAACTTTAAAATGTAAAAAAATAAATTAACACTCTGTCACTATTTAATCATCACTTAATCATTTAGTTTTGATTTTGTTTCCCATGAGACAGCTCCTAATAATTTAGTCAACTAATAATTTATAAATGATTTATAACTGCATTAACAAAACTTTCATAAAATGTTAGTTATTAACCATTTATGAACTTATAAGTAATTAGTTAATGAACTAATCATTTACAAAACAAAGTGACATAACTTAATGAACAAATCATTCATAAAATGTTAGCATATCACATATTAATCATTTCTGAATGTATAGTAATGTTTTGTAAATACTTCTAAATGACTGAACGTTATTATAAAGTGTTACCATTTTTTAATAGCTAAGCATTTTCATTATTAACAGCACCTTTATAGGTTTAGCTTGAATAGCTAAAACCTGCATACACAACATGTTCTGCTTTCAACACTTGGTTTGTGGAGGCTGAACATAACCAGCTTAAAAAACAACATGTTGTACATGTTATCAGCCAAATGGAAAAAGCACATACACAATCTCTTTGGAGGGCATTTTAGGCCTGTGAAACTCACAGATAACAGCATAACTGAGTGAGACATCTCACCTCAATTATGGGTTTTCTGCTAATGAGAAAGGTGAGAGACATGTCTTGCTTGGTCAAATCAGACTACTTCAAAGCTTGTTTGCAGCATCATCTATGCATAAAGTATTATTTTGCAGCACACCCAAGTCATTGGAGTCAAAGTAAAGGCTTACCACAGTGCCAATCTCATATTCACCATTACTCTCCCTATATGCCCCATGGTGAGTGCTCTCATTCGCATAACCTAGGGGCCTAGCATGACAAGAGGACTACTAGAGACTGGGGGTGGACTAACATTCACTTCATCTAGCAAAACAGCACTAATTCGACCAGATGTTGAGAGCATGAAAGAAGCGTCAAGTCTACAGAATCTGCTCCTCTGATGGGTCGACTGCTATATGAGGCTCTGTGCCCTAATGATGGGCAGGTTATTTGATTCTTGCGATTGTACATGCCCCGCTGTCAACAAGCCCCTTGACTCCTTTCGTTTGCTGCTCCGGTGAGCAGGGACACTTATCTGCGAGAAATGAAATCAAGGGTAATTGCATGTTCATGCCACAGAAAACGCTGAGTACCAGACAGCGGGAGACTCCTTCCTTTCGCCAAATTATCCTGCTAACAGTCTGCTTCTAACTTGCTCTGTTAAGCATCATGTAGAAAAAGATTTTCCTTGATCTGTGTGTACAATTTAATATAAATCTTTCTCACATTAAGTCTCTCCATATCTTTCTCTTTTTCTGTCTTGTGTACCTGCCAAGGGCATTTTCTGTGCCTCCTGTAAAAAATACTTGGATGAGAAAATAATCAACAGTGCAGAAATAAAATAAATAAACAAAATTATGAAATATGAGATGAAATCATGCGTAAATCACTCATTTTTCTAAGGTGACACGGTTCAACAGCGACACCAGCATCTTTTTGCCTGACTTGAGCTCATTTTGCTTTTATAAAGACCTAGGTCTGGCGTACAGTAAATGTGTGGGGGAATCGCATTATATAAGTCACTGTGATTGGCTGAATATCCTTTCAATGTGATTTTAATGACCACCTTTCATTTTCAAAAATGATCCAGAAACTGGCCCAGATGGGTCAAACTGGTAAACATGGATAGTTTAGTTGCAAAGTAAACAACTCACTCGCTTGTTCATCACCACTTTCACCCTAAATGGAAATGGCCTTGAAATGAAAATCTGTGAGTGAGCTGGTTTTTAGCAACCACTTAGTTTGGCAAATTAAGTCTCCTCCATGCATTTGACCTTTATTCTTTTACCAAGCATTTTATGACTAATTGTCCACAAAGAAGGTACTAATAAATAATAATAATAATAAAATGAACATGTACAACAGCAAGTAATAACAAATTAAAGATAGAAGAAATATTCTTATTATAACAGAATATTATAACAGTTTTTAATAATAGAAATAGCATTCCACATGGCTTTAACCCATAAACCTTGAATGAAACTGGAACATGAATTTCCATTGAACTAAAAACCACAACCTTGCACATTTCCATCAGCTTTTCAGAAGTCCACCACATGCTAATGTACACAAAAACACAAAAAAAACACCACTGAAATATACAGAACATTCTCATAAAAAGAGACAAATGACAAGAACAACAAACTGTCTAATAAATAAATAAATTAAACCAGCAGAACAAACTTGTAATGTAGTTACATTTCGGATTCAACAACCTTGTGGACGGCCCTGAATGTTGTTTCTATTCAGTGTAAGGTAAATACGCTGCATGTTTAATTCATTGTGAGCTTTTCAAATCAGAGTTCATGAGCTCTTACATATTCCGAGCAGGCAGACCGACGTGGTCCCACTCTTGCTCCGCGGTTCACACCTTTTGTCTTCAAACCCTCACACTTCTATTTTAATGAAATGCTAATCCCAGGTAAGTTATTCCACTGTTTGTTGGAAATGCTTTTATTTATGCAACATCCAAGTACATGTTCTGTCTACAGAGATCAAGCCACACTCCAAGATCTGCATTCATAAAAAAAGAGAAAGAGAAAGAGAGAAACAGAAAGAGAGAGAGAGAGAGAGAGAGAGAGAGAGAGAGAGAGAGAGAGAGAGAAAGAGAGAAAGGTGACCTCGTCGTGAGCTTCATTACACCTGCTGTGTTGCTGCCTTTTCATGTATAATCTAAAGCTTTCCACTCAGTTTCACTGACTCATTTCTATGTGGTTTCATTATTCGTTCAAAAGTTGTCAAAGAGGGACTTTGTGAACACTGTAGTTCCATTACATGTAAAGGCTGCCTGGAATATCCAGCATTTTCTGCCTGAGAAATTTGCAGTGGCCTTAAGGAAAATAAATACCTAGCATTAGCCTCAGGTTCATTTCAATTACAGATTAAACGTGGAGAGGATTATGTGATCTGCACTGATTGTTGGAGTTTGTTCAGAGAACAATTAGAAATCCCACAGAGAATCAAGGATTCCTCTATATCACTGTTGGGAAAAATTGCTAAGTAGCAGCACTACATTTAAATGAAAATGAAAATCGCCTTTAAAGCTGTCCATTTATGTTCACGATTGTGCTGCATTCACTCACAAAAAGAAATGTTTATATATTTACGGTAGGAAATGTAAGAAATCTCTTCATGGAACATGTTCTTTACTTAATATCGTAATGATTTTTGGCATAAAAGAAAAAAGATAATTTCGACCTGTACAATGCATTGTTGGCTATTGCCACAAATATGCCTGTGCTACTTGTGACTGGTTTTGTGATCCAGGGTCACATTTGATCTCTTTGATACTATCACTTAATGAGATCAATTATATTAATTCATTCAAAAATCTTCATTACATAATAATAATAATAATTTACAATGTGGCTAATTTGTACTAATTTGTACCATTTGAATCATGTGAATTTTCAAAAAAGTCACCAGGAAAGACCACCCCAAACCCTAAGTCCTATTATGCCCTGTTACATATCTTGTTTTTGTTTTTAGGGTATACTAGAATAGGATTTAATGCTTGATTCTTTGAAATACGCATGATTTTTTTCACATATTTTACATTATTGCAGCACCTCTCTTGTCAGTCTGTCTCAAACACTCTGTTTAGTTCCTGTTTCACTGAAGCCCCTCCTTCTGAAATACAAAATGTGCTCTGATTGGTTAGCTGAACTGTGTGTTGTGATTGGTGAACCGCTGCATGTTCTGTAAATATTAAAAGCTAGCAGAGCTAACAGCCTTGCCCGTTGTTTACATCGTATAGTAACAACAAAAGTTATAACAGAAAACATAACAACAAATAATAAAACATGCTTACAGGTTGTGATCCATTAACAACTTGTGCCGAGTCCTGACTAAGTGGGAACTGTTCTGTCTTTCAGGAGAAACTTTTGTGCATTGCCGGTGTGATGGATCTGCAATGAGCATTAGAACAAAACAAAAACAACAACAACAACAACAACAACAACAAAAAAGACCATAACCACAAACAGGGAGCACAGTGGTCTTCAGTTGTGACTGTCTTTATTGAATTTTGATAAGCAAGAAAAAAAGTGAATTCTATTAAACAAAAGTCACATTGATCAGTCATCACATTTTCCTACGTCCCCTTTAATACGTCAAAGTTGGTACATTCTCACTTCCTTTAAAATTCCCATAAAAACAGTACCTGTTTTAACTTCTTTGTCACTAGGCTGGTCCATTCCCAGCACACACCAGGTACTAAACATTTTAAGTCATCTTAATAAAAAAAATGAACTTTAACAATTTTAGCTGTTTTTAAAATCGCATTTTAGCCAAAGAGGATATTTAACTGGTTTTAATTTTTTAACCTCAAGCCAAAAAACTAAGCCTGTACACTGACTCAGTACAATGGCAAATAAAGATATTAAAACAGTTTGTTTGTTTTCATGGACATTCAGTTTGTTTTCATCAGTCACATGTGTTCCTTTGTTGGATTTTCCTGCCAGTCATCAGTTGTCATGGACACTCATCTAATCATCACACCTGTTCGTTATCCTTTCATTATCTCTGTTTATTTAGTTCCTGTTTTCAGTATTTTATTTTCAGTCGGTTTATGTTTGCGTGTTGTGTGTGTTTACCCCATGTTTCACACCATGGTCTGTTTTCTGTGTTTGTTTTAATATTAAAATCACTTCGTATTGAATTCTGTCTTCATCTTCTTCATCTTGTGACAATAGTAATGTCCTTTTATTTATCTATTGATCACTGCAAAGATGAATGAATAAGAATTGTGTGGCATAAATCCTGGCCATCACAGCCGGCATTGTACTCTCTTAGGTTCTTGAAGCTGTCCTCCATACAATGTGTAGCACACTGGGGTTCGGGGACAGTGTTAAAAATAATAGTAATACATTTTAACCACTGTTTTCTAAGTTTGTCCACCTTAGGAAGGCCAAACAATTGGGGTACCAAAGAGCAACAACATGCTACTAAAGCAGGTCTTTGTTTTCTCTAGTGCAGCTCAACCAGGCAGGGGGGTGATTCTGTGCATATTTTGTGGGTAGGGATTATTTAAATGAGTATTGTAGCATATTGTAGTCCCAACTGCGTGGGGCAAGTGTGTTGTAATTCTTAAAGTGTTTTCTGTTCAAGAGAATATCTCCCTTTGGAGTGGACTTAGAGCTTTGTAAACTTGCAGATATATTTGTTATGCTCAAACAGCAAAACTAACTAAAGTTGATAAAGTGAAAAAGCATTATAGGACCCCTTTAATATCATATAAAATGGTGTATTTTATATATTTTTTTACTAATAAATAAGACAAAAAAAAACGATTAATAATTTTTTTTTTTTTTTTACAAAATACCTGTCAACTACAGTTGAAGCTTAAACATTTTATGTACTATTTAACTATAGTTTCAAAGGCCCTTCCCTCTGCATTGCTCTTTGTTAGCTGTCAAGGTTGGATTGCAAGAACCTACTCTGTTCAGCTCACACTGTGGAATATATGATGTTTGTATTGTAATATCACCTTCAGACAACATACATTCACTCTCTATTAGGCAAATGGGATTCTGGGCTTCTTTCATGGGACTTATGCATAAACGAAATGTTAACGTTCTTCATTTTCTCAAGAACAGGGCATGAAGGTCAAGAAGGATGAAAAGAGGGGAAACATTGTACTGTGATTTATAACTGAACAGCTGTGACATTTATTCCTGGTCTTAACGGATCCTTCCTGAGGTGCTCCATTAGCTGTTCTTTAATCCGGACGAGAATGTCAAGGACAATGTCAAGAGATCTATCCCTCATTAATAGATGTATTTACTCTAAATGATGCCCTTATCATTGGCTGCGTAACCAAATTAATTAAAATACAAAATTATTTTTACTATTGCAGATCTCATTGACATTTTCAGTTTTGGAAATGCGTTTTGGGAAATATGCAACATGGATGAGGGCGACTTCTGTTCTGACCACTTAATGTGGCTATGTGTGCAAAATCCAGTAAAATTAAAGTTGCTTTAATGCAGAGTTCTCTCCAAAAGAGGCACCAAGCAAAAATCTTAGAACTCTCAGGTGTCACGTTATGAAGCTAATTTGAAATTAATAAATGAGGACTAGACTACTTTTGTTTGGAATAATTCCCCATTTTAAAGTGAACAGGTGTAATACTTACCAAAGAGAAATCAATCAATTTGTTCTGCTTCCTGCTACAGAAAGCATGAACAAATTATATATACAATTCTGCGGCGAGTCACCGAATTGTTTGCTTTTAAATTTTATATGGAGCTCATAAACGGAGCTCATTCTGCCGGGAAAAGCAAGGGACATGACACGATATTAACAGCCCAGCATCTCTCTCTCCCTGCCTCTCCCGGGACACAAGTGTTAATCGGAGCCATCAGGTCCTTTCCTGCTGGATCAATGTCAGCACAAATTTCAGATTGCTTTCCTGATGCACGCCAACTTATCTGTGATTCAACTTTAATAGGTTATTGAACGGCACAAGCATTTAGGGAGCAGAGCCGTATTTCAAGTTATTGACAATCAAATCCACACAACTTTCTCATTACCATACATTAGGACAAACAGAATTAATCTTTGGGAGCACTGTCAGGTGAAAGGACAACACTATGATTGAAAGAGGTCACAACCTGGGCTGCAAGAAAATAAATGGATAATATCCAGTTGAGTTTGGTACGATAATGCTTTTCCAATAGGGTTCTGTATTTTTATCAACTTTCTATTCAAAATTACCATACGTCTATCTTTAAAAGCAAACACAAGTATAATGCTAATGTCTAAGCATATAGAGGGGTCCAAAAGTCTGAGATCTCAATATTTCAAAATTAATTTTTTTTAACAAGATTTTGCATAATAATAAGCCCTTCTTCCATCTGCATTATCTCACCATGAACTACATTTCCCATAACTCGCTGTCTGGACTCATTATGCTCGATTACATTTAGCTGTGTCTTTTAACTCTGCCTATATAAGCCCTGTGTGTTCTGTCATTCCTGGTGAAGTCTTGTATGAGTTCCCTCACTCGTACGAATTCGTACGATTTGTCTAAACCCCAGTGATGGGTAGGTTTAGGGGCGTGGTCAGGGGTAGGTCATTTGTGAGGTCGTATGAATTCGTACGAATTAGCCACCTTGTAAAATTCGTTAGTTGCCGTGAGAACGGGTTGGTTATTCTTGTTTCCTGTGTCTTAATTGGTTTTTGATTCTATGCCCGTTGTTCTGGATTACCCTTTTGCCTGTGTTTTCTGCCCTGTTGCTTATTTGGATTGTTTGGCTCTTTGCTTGTTATATGGATTACGATTCTGAATTGTCCCAATAAAGCTGTATTTGGATCGTCAACCCAAGTCTCAATAGCCTGGTTAAAACCAGACCCTTCTCAGTTGAAACTGAGTGTAGGGTCTGGGGTAGCTATGTAGACAATTCATTTCCAAAGGGGCGTCACCAACCGACGTAGCTCCCTTCGCAGGGAGCTTGATTGACAGGCGATATAACCAATCATAATCCGCCATCCGCCATTTTGTCCGACAAAGCAGTCAGGAGAGATCAAAGAGTATAGAAGTAACTTCTATACTCTTTGGAGAGATAGCAGATTAACATGGGAGGATTTGAACATGAATAACGGAGTGTACTGACGTCTTTCCGTGGTTAAAACAACAATCCTTCCCATGTTCATTCATGTTTATTTGATGCTATAAATGAACTAGAAGTAAGTGATGATTGGTTCACGAGCAGCTTTAACTGATGCTCTACAGCGATCTGTCAGACACATTAAAGAGCCACAAAACGGTATGTATCGTTTCAATTTCTTAAAAAAAATGACCAAATTTGAAAAGTGAGACTTTGTTTAATATGTTTAATATCAAAAGTAACAGAAAAGTAACCTGGTCTGTCCTGTCTGTCAGCGTGTTGTCAGTCTCCTCTCTGCTCCGCGATGTATTTTTCACTGCGTGAGAACATGGTGTGGCGTGAGAGCAGCGTAGCTTGTCGGGCATAGCGACAGTAACTAAGGAGGGCGGGTCTTTGCGATCAGATCGATGAAGGAGATGACGTATGCTTCGAGTTTCTTTGCTCCGGTTTTAACGAAAACGGTAAGTTTAAATCGCTCAAAACAGACGCGATAACTGATTCGTTTATATACTGTCTATGATTCGAACGAGTGATGTTCCACGGCGGCATCCATCTTTGTAATGAAATCTCCTTCAGCGTTGCTGCGCTGTCGTCATCATGTAAATCCCTCCCCAAACGTTTCTGATTGGTGCCGCGATTTCGGCGGCACAGAAATGAGTTTGAATGGGCTCTTCTCCAGACTATCCTGGAGAGAGAATTAAAATTCGCCGGAAGTAGTCTGGGTTTTCCCAGGCTAAAGTCTCAAAGCAGTTCGAGTCAAATTTTAAATTGTGATGATGTAATAAAAATTGTAATTAGTAAAAAAAAAAAAAAAATTCATTTAAAAAAATTACTGACCCTGCACTTTTAAATAGTAATGTATATAACATCCAAGTGAAAAGTAGTATTATTTAGCAAGAAAAATGTGAAATTTAAACATTTCCATTATTGGTCTCAGACTGTTGTACTGTATATAGATCTTGTCTAAAAAGTCCAGCTGAATATCGAACACTGACATGTGTTCCTTCTGTTGGTTATGAACGTGTCAAGAACACTGGGTGGCCGTTTAGTGGGTCCCAGCTGCTGCCAGCAGTTCTTATACTGCAAATGTCCAACATGGCCTTGAATCACACAGAGCAAATTTCACATCAAAAGCAACAGACTTCAGACACAGGCGCCGAACTGACAGTACTTTCTGAGCTGAGGGAAAATGCAGGAAACCTTTTTTTACAAGAAGACTGAGCTACATATTTTCTGTCTGGGAGTAAAAATGTATTATAATAAAAGGACTTTCTGTCCTTAAAACTAAATGTGGTAAATTCTAAAAGAAGAAAATGCGACAGGGTAGGTAGCCACAATTATGATTTACATATTTACATCAGGGCTGTGTTTTGGCTGGTTCTGTGACCACAAACAGCTTTAGCCTACAGCATGTGTGCGACTACAGCTTACTGTAGTAAACAGCCTCAGCCATTAGTGCTCCAAAGGTGTCAGAAAAATTTCACTCAGTATGTCAGCGCCCTGATTATCAACACTGAAATCCTGCCAGCAAACTCGCCCGAATTTCTCCTGAAGGTGCTTTATACGACCAGTCAATTTACTAACTGAAATCATAACTTGCCTCATTGCAAACATGAACTTCATCTGCAAACATAAAAAAGACAGTTTAAGAGTTAGCATACGTACCCACTGCACTCATTACACTCCACAAGGTCATTTCCAATGCAGAGTCATGCATTTTTCATACAATGGGTTTTTAAAGAACACAGCTGAATAAATAGATGCTGCATCACATTTCACTCTGCGGCATGATGCAAAGTAATTGCGTCCTTTCTAGTGGCTTCATTACAGTGTAATGTGTTCTTCAAGACACTTCATAACTGAAATGTACTTGGATGGGAAAATGAGGGGTGGCGAATCAAGCAGAGCTTGATGAATTAGATGACATTTCCATGAATCTGAAGGTCGAGTGGTTTGTCAACATCGATGAAACCTTGAGATGAATGACTGGCTAATGTGCTGCGTACCTCACTGTGAACATCATTGTTACGGCATTGTCTGCCATATAAAGTTTGCTGTATTCACACTGTTTGAATTGATATATTGCATATTCAAACAACAAAATATTCTGCGGGTCATGACATTTTTGTGAAAACGCTCAGAAATGCTGGTGGTGGCTGGCAGCTTTTTTTCAAAAACAGGGAAAGAGTTAAAGGATTAGTTCACCCTAAAATGAACATTTCCTAATAATTTACTCACCCCAATGCCATCCAAGATGTCCATGTCTTTCTTTCCTCAGTGTGAGAGAAATTATGTTTTTTGAGGAAAACATTTCTGGATTTTTCTTCTAACAATGGACTTCACTGGTTACCATCGTTTTTAAGTCCAAATCAATGCAGTTTCAAAAGTCTTTGAAGTGTTTAAACGGGCTGTACGTGATCACAGCTGAAGAAGAGGTTGTTATCTAGCGAAACGATAGGTCATTTTCAAAAAATATATATAATTTATAGACTTTTTACCTTCAATAGTTCGGATTGAGCTGATCAACAAATGGAGAGGGGACTACGTCATCACGTTGAAAGGTCACGCCGGCGCCGGTGTTGTGCCGAATTTCGACCCCCGCCAAATTATTACCCCCTAGTATTGGTAGGTTTAGGATTAGTTGTGGGGGAGGGGTTAGGATTAAGGGTGGGGTTAGGATTAGGCAATCAGGTACTGACTTCAACGAGGGGGGTAATAATTTGGCAGGGGGTCGAAATTCAGCACAACACCTGTGTGACCTTTCAACGTTATGACGTAGTTCCCTGTCCGTTTGTTGATCAGCTCAATCCGAACTATTGAAGGTAAAAAGTCTATAAATTATATTTTTTTGTTGTTGAAAATGACCTATCGTTTCGCTAGATAACAACCTCTTCTTCAGCTGTGATCGCGTGCAGCCCGTTTAAACACCTCAAAGACTTTTGAAACTGTATTGATTTGGACTTAAAAACGATGGTAACCAGTGATCTTATTTCTAAATGACAGCAATCCGTCTGTGTCTATTCAACCTTTGACAAAACCACACTGGAAGATTCAAATCTGTGTTCATGCTTCCGCTGACCCAGAAAGAGCATTTGTCAAGTGTTAACCATTGAATCATTCATTCAAACAGATTTAAAAAAATGATTCATTCAAATGATTTAAACATTTTTAAATAGACTGCATCAATTATCATTTTGTCAGAACCTCTAATAAATTACATGTTCTTGTTTTTTTGTTAAGAATCGTGATCTCTATTTGAAAGAATCAACAACAAAAAAGTGATTCTCAATTTATCGAGAATCATGCAGCTCTACTGTTGAGGATATAATAATATTGTGTGCGTTTACGTGTGTCTAGGGCCTTTGTAGATAGTTAGTTGGCCAAAGTGGCCCATACTAAGCTCCGATCGTTAAGACTCGTTTGTTGCCAGATAATTACAGTCACACAGGACCATTTTCAGTATCATTTACCACACGCAATGCGGCTTATTAGTTCTAACAAATAAACATGCTGAATAAAATTACTAGAGAGATACTGAGATTATTATCAGTGAGCTGGATGCAGCTAAACTTACAATACCCAACACTAAACATGTTTGAATTTACAAGCTAAGGGCCCTGAAAAACTTCCATAAGCCCCATCAAATAAAAACTGTTCTACCAAAGGACCAATAAAAGTCAATAAAAAATTAAATGAATAAAAATTAGCTGGAAGCATTTTTGTTAATCCAAACAGTATATCCAAATCACTGCTACTCCTAGAAAAAAAGAAAAAGAAAAAAAATGACATTCCCCTCTGGAAGCTTGTGTTCAAGAGCCTTCAGCTCTGCTATCTGCGCTGAAGAGAGGGAGGTTCTGAGTCCGTCTCCTGAGGGAAGGATTAAAGAAAAAGGGTTTGTTGCTCAAAACAGAGACAAACATGTTTCATTGTGCGACCACGAGATGCTCAAAGTTTGTGTACAGGCTATGTGGTGATTATTGACGAACAGTTGATAGAGTGTTCACAGTTTTAAAGCAGTTTGACTTTTTTTTTTTTTCTCATTATATTGAAGAAGGCCACCGCGCAACAGCAGCGGTTATCTATCAGTATTCAATTCTTAAACCTGACAGTTGACTCACACAAAGCTATGTGAGAGGTCAAGGTTTTTTCAGGAACTATTCAACAAGCAATCAACCAAAAAGAAACAACATTCTAAACAAACAAAATACATAAAGACAAATTCTGAATTAACGTTGTCATTGCAATCCAATGAGAATTGGAGATGCTGAATTTGCTATTTGTATGCGCCCTGTTTGCACAAGGAGTTCGAGGTTGTCACGGGTGGTTGCAGGAAGGCAGACGAGGATATAATTCCAAAACTAAGGTTTATTGTAATTAAACACAGGCCAGAAGAACAGGTACATGTAGCAACACACATTAAATATAACTGAGATCAGACAATGACTAAATGAACAGACGGACCTTAAATACAAACACTGATAACACTGATTAACAGAACACAGGTGATATAGATGATGATGATTAACTAAACACAGGTGATACAGATGAACTTAATGACAGTAACCATAGAAACGAAGGTGTGGCGGGAAAAGAACAAAGGAAAACAGGAACCAATCAAAACACAAACTGAAAGTTCAAACAAGCACAGACACGTGACAGAGGTATCAACACAAATTTTACAAAAAAGTACACTCTGCTCCGTTATGTGTGCAAGTGTACAAACAAACCCCATAGATCAGCAAAAGGCAGTGCCAAGTGTGTGACATTCGACATAATTCAGAGCACAGGGTAGTCTTCCAACCAAGCAGACATGCCAGCCCTTCATGCTCTGCTAGACCGCAGACCAGAATACACTGAGTGACATTTATGTTCTTTTATTTTCCACTTTAATGTTGCCTTACCCTCTCCGCACTGACATTTTCATGCACTAAACAGAACAAAGATTTTCACTTGTGCGATTCATTTGATATTTAAGCATATGCTGCTTTTTCACGCAGTAATTAAACCGTGGCAGCGAAGACAGAGGAGAAACGCACATCCATTACCCAGACCAGCCCGTTCGCGAGGCCTGATTAATTTTTAACATGTATTTGTAGCTGGTTTAATTCTAGGATTTTAGTCTTGTGGAGATTCAAGTTCCATCCTGAGGAAATGTTAATCTTGCTTGACTGAAAACAAAATGAGCAAATTAAAGCGTCTCAGTTTGGTCAATTGATTTAAATCAATAATGGCAGTGGTTTTGGAAGAAAAATTAGATATGATGAAAAATATGATGTGCAAGAAGCATTAAAGTTTTGCGAACACTTTACAATAACATTACATTTTAAAACATGACTTCGTTAAGGCATTAGGTACTGTATCAGAAAACAAAACTTTTACAGAATTAATCAATCGTGGTTAATAAAAAAGAAAGAAATTTCTACATACAATATCGTTCAAAAGTTTGGAATCTGTTTTTTTATTTTTTTATATATATTTTAAAACAGTAATATCGTGAACAATCATTACAATTTAATATAACAGTTTTCTATTTGAATATTTTTTTTAATGTAAATTATTCCTGGGATGGCAAAGCTGAATTTTCATCACCATTAATCCAGTTTTCAGTATCACATGATCCTTCAGAAATGTTCTAATATGCTGAATTGGTGCTCAGAAACATTTCTTATTATTATATAATTTATTATCTTATATGTTAAAACAGTTGTGCAGCCTAATATTTTTGTGGAAAAAACATAGACCGCTGCTGTGCGCAAGTAAGAATTGCTGCTGCTGTAAAATATAGCATACATGAATAACCCGTTGCAGATCTATACAGGTGGAGCTGGGGAAGGTGGAGGGTTTCTGAAAGCGTACTGTATTGCTACAGCAAATGTTAACTACGTTTTTTTAAGGTTGAGCAGCGAGCTCATTGGCTACTGATACAGCAGGAACCAATCAGCTACACCCTACAGAGAATGATGTGATTGCAAGCAGATTAAGTAAAGGACATTTTAGCCTGCGTAATCTAGAGTTTCATGGCAGAACTTTGTATTTAATTCAAATATTAATCTTTTGTGATAATTAAATGTCTTTACTGTCACTTTGGATCAATTCAATGCATCCTAGCTGAATAAAAGTAACAATTCATTTATATATATATATTTTTAAATACACTACTTTTGTTAAATCATTTAATTATTTAAAGGATGCTGATATCTAGCCTTTAAGAGAGGCTGAGATGAAAGATGTGGCCTAACAACAGCTATGATTTGTGGTGACGTATTTGACGTGTAGCTTGGAAACTGGACGCAGAATATCATTGTGCGCCCCGATTAAAATCCAGTCAGATATAAAGACAGACGACTGCTGTGCACCTCTTCAGGGCTTATCACTTTCTTATTGCCTTTAAGCCACGGGGAAGAGGAAC
This sequence comes from Leuciscus leuciscus, assembly GCF_965113295.1. Taxonomy (NCBI): domain Eukaryota; kingdom Metazoa; phylum Chordata; class Actinopteri; order Cypriniformes; family Leuciscidae; genus Leuciscus; species Leuciscus leuciscus. The sequence continues at coordinate 22,905,789 of NC_138731.1, forward strand.
TTCTGAATGAAAAATAAGCTCAAACAGAATTTCTTGCGGCATGTGTAAACAGCATGCCAGAGAGTATATCCATCTTGCTGCATTAGAAAAGTGCACTGCATTAACTTATTTTATTGGCACACATGGATTTAGCTATATGCTGAAGTGCAAATGTATCCATACGGATAAGTTTCTCCTCATTATCAAACACAGCAGACTTCCCGCCAAAACCAGAAGAACAAGATAATTAGTCATGCCGGGCTAGGGCCTGGGAAGCAATCTGACAGAGGAATATATTGATTTAGGAGGGAGGGTGAAGCAAACAGCCGAAGTTAGGGGTTACTATCAATCTTCTCCTCCAAGTCTATCAGTATATGATGAAGCACGTATGCGCGCTCGCTCACATACACTCGTTCCAACAGATCGCCGGACAGCTTGTCAGAAAGAGACAAATGTAAGTGGGAACTAATGTCTCTGTGGACTCTGGAGGGAGTTTACAGCCTCCAAATATTAGGGCCCTGCTTTTTTCGCCAAGTTTAAAGCTATCCCTTGAGCTGTAGACTTTTCGGATGTAGTCGGCTGGCTAAATCGGAGGATGATGAGAGGAATAGTAACACAGGAAAAAAAAATCCTCTGAGTGAAACGCCGCCTCTGCATTCATAATACAGCGATCAGTCTCAGGTGTGGGTTGTCTTATGGAATGCTGCTGCTGATGTGTTTAGCCTAAAGAGCGCTGATCTATTTGCCGGGGATTTGAATAGCCCCGCTGTGATTGGTTGTGTGTCTATGTGTGTTTGCTCCGTCTGCCCTTGTCTCCTTCACACAAACATAAACACTCACAATAGTCCCAACGTCCCCTAAAAGCAGGAATGCCTTGAGGATAAGCATGTTTACAGCTATGCCTCTCACATGCAATTGCGTCTCTAGCGTGCTGAAGGAGGGATACAATGTTACGGGCAGCTGAAGGCTGAAGCTTTGAGTGGGGGATTTTTATGTATCGGCAGTTCAGCGGTTCAATAATCTGTGGAGACCTGCGACAGCGGAACTGGGTGGCTAATTGACGGGCTGTTTGGACAGAGCCGCGGGATTGCGGTCACTTTCACGCTCCCTCAGTCCTGTGTTTCTGTCAGAAAGACGGAAGGAGGAGTGGGGGGAACGCGGAGAAGAGCCAGACGTTGAGCCCGCAGGGGGACCTGATGTCACTCACACAGCACAGAGCTCTCGGAGAGAAAGACATCCTACCTCAGGAGCGAAGAGTGCCAGTTCCTCGCTAACACAATGTGAAACACCTGTTACTGCCAAAAGCCTTCACATGGCTCGTACCTCAAGCACACACGACACCACTCCATCTCCAGAACTTTTGCAAGGAGGTTTATAATTCTTGAAAAAGCTATCCGTTAACATGTCTATTTATCTCAATGACACTTGTTCAGTAGGCCTACGGTTGCATATAAGTGCCATGTTTCAGTACCCATGCCAAGAGTCTCAAACTCTTCATTAGAAACTATCCTGAATTGGGAAATGAAAGTCACAAAATCAATTTCACACTTATAATGAAATGCTTTGAGAAACTAGTAAAAGAGGAATAATTATCTAAAACTAAGAATCTGTTAGACCCTCTTCAGTTTGCTTATAGAATAAAGCGAGGTGTCGAAGATGCAACAGCAACTCTATTATATATGGTATTACTACTTGGAGGGTAGTAAAACACACATTAAGCTCTTATTTATTGATTTCTCATCTGCTTTTAATTCCCCACAACCCCATATTTTAGCAAATAAGTGAATTACTCATTTTGATCTTGATCTTAACTTAGTGGGTTGGGTTGGGTCCGTTTTTTTAACTGAAAGAACTCAGAGAGTGAAAGTAAATGGTAGTCGTTCAGCCCCCCTGATAGCATCTATAGGTTCTCCTCAGGGCTGTGTTTTGTCTCCTTATTGAATATATTTATATACAAATGATTGTATAAGTAAATATAACAATAGGCATTTTGTAAAATTATTCTCTTGTGCAGGGGCTGCTTCACTGCATTATGTGAGAAAGCGGTGGTCTTTATAAAAGAAGCACTTTAGAAATAGTTGAAATTGCATTTATTAGGACTCATGGGATATTATAAAAAATAATCCAAATTATAATAGCCTATAATAGCCTAGCCTACATATTTTAAGATTGTATCATATATTGCTGCCACAATAACCATTTCAAATTTTTACGTGCTTTCTTCTCTCTTTTTTCCCATTTTTGTTCGCTGAGTTGGAGCTGCGATGAAATATTGTTCTTGTAAATACTTTCCAGCATTTCAGTAATAAAAGTGTACATCTTATGTACGGTGCTCGGTAGTGATCAAAAAGGATTTAAACTGTTTGTCAAAAAACAGTAGGTAAATTGCCAGGGATATTTACAAGGGTTGAGTGAGAAAAAACACTGATATTATGGATTCGGACGGCAATAAAATCACAGACTTACCCCTTTAAATGTTTAAAATACCTTATGAGCCCATGAGAAACAATTAGCGTCCGAATAGGACTTAACTGACAGTATGCTTTCACTGGCCTTTGAAAGCGCTCCGCAGACTGCGCCGTCTTTTAGAACAAGTATTTCGCTGTATCGCTGCCATAGTTTGAGCAAACTCCCCACCACAATCATTCCCTTTAAATAGACTATTAAGCCTTTAATGGTTTGCCAGCTGATGTACCTTTGGATAATTATAATTAAAAATCTAACAACAATCAGTGTAATGACAATTTTATTCTTTGCATGAAAACACTTGAGTTAGCCTAAATGAACACTGTCTGGTGTATTAAAACTTCAGAATTATATTCGTAAAGACCTGCAACAGTGATAAGGTAAGCTAGTGGTCCAGACCAACCTTCCGAATGTCTGACTTACAGAAGGTATACTTAACTAAGAACGTTTTGGGAAACACGTATTAATGATAAGGTACAGCTTAAGGTGTAACTTAAGAACGTCGTAGCGTTAAGAAGGTTTCGGGAAAACCCAGCCCTGGGCAATTTGGATGCAGAACAAGTACAGTACATCTTATAGGTAAAATTTATAAATTACGAATTACAAAATACAAAAAGTACATAATAAATGTCCTAATAAATGCAATTTCAACTATTTCTGAAGTGCTTCTTTTATAAAGACCACCGCTTTCTCACATAAACAGCCCCTGTACGAGAGAATAATTGATTCTCGAGCCATCGATATCAACCAATTCAGCACCATCGCCACGGACAGCACCGGGTAACGTCGCACGTAAGAAGGTATATCTTAAGCGGCTTCCTAAGGTATGGTTCGGGGAACACGCCTACAAATGGTACACCTTTAATTAAGTTATACCTTAAGAGTCTTCGTAGCGCGCTAAGAGACAACGTTATCAGGAAACCCAGCCCATAAGGGACCTTAATAAAGCTTGGCCTTGACCTTGGTCTTTACGAGCCCTCACAAATATATACTATTTGTGATTTAAAATATTATTATTATTTCTTCTTTTTTTTATATACATTGTAACATTAATACGTTTGGGGGTCAGTAAGTCTTTGATAGCACTTCATTTTACAGTCCTGTTCTGCATGTACATACTATGAACTTGTTGTAATTACAATATCTTTGTAATATCTAGGTAAGGACCCTATAAGTTACCTTATATCACACAGTACTTCTTAGGTAAGTACACTGTAAGTATAGATGTAAGTGCACGTACTGTAAAATAAAGTGCAACCAAGATTTTTAAAAGAAATTAATACTTTTATTCAGCAAGAACACTTTGGTCAAAAGTGATAGTAAAGACATTAATAATGTTACAAGAGATTTCTATTTCAAATACTGTTCTTTAGAACTTTCTATTTATCAATGTAATAAAAAAATGTATCACAGTTTCCAAAATAATTCAAGCAGCACTGTTATCAACATTGATAATAATAAGAAATATTTATTGAGAAGCATATTACTATGATTTCTGAAGGATAATGTAACACTGACGACTGGAGTAATGATGCTGAAAATTCAGCTTTGCCCTCACAGGAATAAACATTTTAAAACATATTAGAATAGAAAACAGTTGATAACTGTCAATGGAGAAAGATGCCTTTTGCTTCCAGATGGTGGAAGCTATAGTTATGACATCTACCAACACATACTAACCAGCTAAATCTTGACCCCTTGGTCTGGAGCATGTGCTAACAACTAGGTCACAGTTCTAACCACATGAAAGAAAGATTAGTTGTGCAATGCTGCAAAATGCACAAGACAAGACACCTGACATTTGAAAACTCTGAAGTGACTTGTTTTATTAAAGATATGTCACCATACCCCAGGAGCCATTGGCACAAATTCAGTTCGAGTAAATCTATTAAAGTATATGCTTCTCCTGTTCCAAACTGACCTGACAAATGCTAACAGAGGCCCTATAATAATATCTGTCCTCACCCTGGGCTTTTGATCAATCTAGGTCAGTGTCACTTGGTTATCCATTGGAATATATGCACAAGGGATCTGTCCTTGCTTAAAACAAAATTGGAAAATGCATCTGCAAACAAAGCAAGCGGGAGAGCAAACACACACGGTGGAGCAGGCTAAAAGAACCAAAGACCTCTACTTACGTGGTGGACTAAGCTAAAGCATTCACAATCCCCTTCACCACCAGGAGCTGACAGTTAGGTGGAAAGGAAAATTGAAGCGAAGCTATTTATATTCAATTATGTCTAAACATCTTATTATGATTTCTATTGTGAGCAATTATCATGAGTCAATAACAGCTGAGTGTTTTAATTATACCCCATGTCGAGGGAAACAGAAAGCAAATAATGCTGCAAATCACACACACACACACACACACACACACACACACACACACACACACACACACACACACACACACACATTTTTCTATCATGGTGAGAACTTACCAATGACCTCTATTGTTTTTACACTGAATGAATGGTATTTTCTATCCCCTAACTCTAAAACTCTCACAGAAACCTTTTTGCATTTTTACAGTTTTATTAAGACATTATTTAGTATGTGTATTAAGCTAATTTAGCTGATTTCAGGGTTTGTCTGTCCATGTTTAGACATTTGGCTCCCACAGTGTAATCAAAACCTGATTTAGACTCCTTGAATTAGGGCTGCACGATTTTGCTCAAATATTATAATTGCAATTCATTTGAAAATTGTCTTTTTGGGGATATTTTGGGGATATTTAATTTAATTTTATCAATCAATAAATTCCTCTTGAAAAAAACTTTGTTGTATTATTTTAATTTAATACTGTGAAGCTGCTTTGATACAATCTGTATTGTGAAAAGCGCTATACAAATAAACTTGACTTGACTTGACTTGACTTTTTACATTGAATCAGTTTTGGCATTTTCACATAAGCAGAAATCAAGAGAATGTCAACTCATAAACAGGGTTAATTTTACATATAGTTTCCTGATTTAGTTTTATTTATTTATATTGTTTATAATATACATTAACACAATCTCTACACTATAAAAAAAACAGTAAAACCTTAAGAAGATTTTCTGAAAAGCTAAAACATTGAATATTAATTCCAATAATTACAAATTATGTTAATGTTTTTCTATTAAAACAACAACAACAAAAACGTTGTATTGTAGCTCAGAGGTTGTGCAAGTACATTTATTCAGCAACCACAATTGCAAACAATATTCATGTATGTATTTATTGCAGTTTGTCACTAAGAATTTTTGCTTACAGATTTGGAAACAGCAAATAGCACAAGTGGCCTTGTAAAGGAACACACTGACTCTATTACACTCTCATTTGAGCAGAATATCTCAGTTGAGGTTACTAATGTTTGTCTGTGTTTTTTGTCCTTTTATTTGCAGTGCACAAAGTGTGTGTGTAAATACTAAACATTACGATTAAGTAAAACACTAGGCAGAAAATCTATTTAAGAGAAAATCTCTTTGAAATCTGGCAAACCCCAAGCATGAAAGCTTGTGGAGGCTTGTTATCAATGCAAGTTAACAGAAATGTCAATAGAAGAAGAGAAAAAAAAAATCTTCAGGATAAATAACCAGAGAGCCAATATCGTAGATGATTATGCTGAATTAATCAAAAGAAGCAGAAATCACGGTCATGGTAAAAATATGATTAATCGTGCAGTCCATACCTGGAAATGATTAAGACCCTTTTGTCAATGTCAGAAATTCAAAGACCTATTCATTTTACATAAATACAAACTTCATGAACATTCCAGACTGGTGTGCTGTTTGTAAAATTTGAAATGTGTTATGCATGTCAACTGCAATAAGCTTTCTAGGAAGAGGAAATGCTTGTACAAGACAGACAAAATGCTACATTAAATTGGAATGCAGTTACATAATTCATTTACCTCAATGAGGCAAAATGGAAATGCTATTTTTATTAACATCAGCATAAATCAAAGACCATAAATTAAACATTTGTGCTTGGCAACAAATGAATATGAAATGAATATGCACATCAAATTTGAAAATTTCTCTTTGATTTTTGGTCCTTTTGTTTGATTATGAAACCATCTGATGATTCACGATGCAGACTTTCAAAAGTACCTCTGTTCTTTTGGTATAATGATTATTGTCGCAATGTTTCTGAACGGGAAGAGCTGTAGGACACAGGGCGTGGGAATGAAAAATGAACAGCTCATATTATGAGTGCAATTGCTGAAACCAAGTAGTGGGGCTAAATGCCAGGGATGTGATTGATCGAAAATATACCGCTTTCCCTGCTGATGCAGTCATTAAATAAACACAGCATCTGGAATCGGCTAGACACGAGCACACCGTGTGCTCTTTTCCTCAGGCTAGTGATCCGCTCGCACCCAGAGGCCAGCGAGCTCAGCTAAGGTCATCTCTCACACTTCATGCTAAAAATATCAGTCGTCTGCTGTTAATACGAAGCTTCCGGGATGGTCGCAGTGATCCCAGTTACTCTTACATCTGCAATCTTGTCACACAGGAAAGGCTAAAGAGATGCTTCTCAAAATTGCTCCTTGTTTTTCTGCCTGGGTTGCGCAGCCCGTGGGATGGAGGAAGTGTCTCGTCATGCGTGGAGACAGCAAGATGCCTGTAACTAATCTAACTGACAGCCTCTCAGACACAGATCACAGGGCTGATGGGAGAGAATGGTGGAGCAGGGAACTTTCCAAGCAGATTCATTTATAAAGAAGTACTTCTGTGGCTCGTGAGAGGCCCGTGCCTGACATGGGATAGCCCATCCCATCTTCAGAAACAAATACTTCTTAAGATAATTCTAAAAAAAATCTGTCCTAAGTTACTAAACCTCATGTTGTTCCAAACCTGTAGGACTTTCTTTCTGCAGTGAAAGACAAATGGAGAAATTATGAAGAATGTTTTTTTTGTGTGTTTTTTTCATGCAGTTACAATGAATGGTAATTGAGGCTTTCATTTAGTAGGTTCAGTGAATTTTTGTAGACAAAATCCAGTAATTCAATAGGAATTCACATGACTGCAAATTTAACCATGCAGACTTCGGATTGTATTCAGGTTGGTCAAAGGAAAGCTATTCGAACTTTATCGTTGCTGGACGATGTGCTTCATACATTGCTTTATACATTGCTACACTATTGACAATGGACCTTCTTTTGTCTGCAAAATTTTACTAATGGACCACACCTTAAGTCTTTTGAAATAATAAAATAACTTTCTGTAAGGAATTTAAGTTGATATTCAGTGATAAGACTTGCCTCCAATAGCTATTAATCACTGCTAATGGAACAGGAGAGTCATGAGTCAGAATAACTAAATCTGACCTGGTTTGTGAATGAATCATCAAACCAACTGATTTAATAAAAAGATATCACTCAAAAGAATCATTTGTTCATGAATCAGACATTGTTACTTCTCTCATTATCTCCTGAGAACATATCAAAGAGGCCAAGGCCAGATGATTTTAATGCAATAACGACTTAAATTCTGTTCTGTTCCTCAACTATTCATCTCACAAAGCTATTATGTGGCTCCAGAAGACTCGCATTTAAAATGCTAAAGTCATACATATTACTTTTATGAGACGTTTAGGCTTGAAAGCTTTAGTCCCAATTCAGTGATACTGGACTAAAATACATTTTAAAGAATTTCTCCAATGGGCTCCACAGAAAAAAAAGAAAAAAAAAGTCATACAGCTTTGGAACGACATGACGGTGAGAAAATGTGTCTTTTAATGTCTGATGCAGTAAGCACAAACAACAGTGAGGACAACACTTCACATTTGCCTGTCACGTGTTTTACCGCTTTCTCTTCTCAGCATTGCTTTTATCTTTCTGCAGAACAGTACTTTCCCTGCTGTGGCCAATGGGGAGAGAAACCATACAGAAGAGGTGAAAGAAAGTAGCAGTGGAAGAGAGAAGCCGAGAGAGTCTCAACTGTCACTTTTAATTTCTTGTATCATAAATGGTACTTAGGATCAAACATATGTATCTACCTGAGAGAGAAACCTTGAGTAGAACAGAAGACTAAAGCTCTACGACACATCAAAGGGTCACTCCATGTTATCAGGATAAGACGGAGAATGTATCTGTCTCTGGAAGGTAAGGCTATATATGTCCAACACATCCTATTATGACTTGACAAATGTTCTTTGCCATTAACAAAGAAATATTCATTCATCCATCCATCAGTACACATAACTTTAATAAATATGGCATGATGGACACATATAAGACCTTCTGGAGTGCACTTGAGGGGCTTATGGAATTTGTTTTATTCGTTTTAACCAATTTAACTAATGAAAAAATCATGTATGATCTCAGACTATAAATATTTAATTCCAACAGTGACAGGATTGAAATACAACATTGAGGAAACTTCACTCTTGGCATCGGCGGGATGAAAAGTGAGCGAGAGTTTTTATAAAGCAATACTGTTGCCATGCGCACTTTCAGTGACTGACACTGGTGGAGGTATCAAACATTAGAAAAGTAAATATACAAATGCACCCTGCTCTTCTCCCTTGAGGAGAACAGCTGAATCTCCCGCTGTTGTCGGTACATTATAAGAAATCATGAATACAGGGAAACAGGATCCCTCCTGTGAACACAATGAGGGTAGCAAGCCCAGTCTGTGCCCTATTTACAAAGACTATGTCCAAATGAATAGTCACTACAGGGGAAAACAGAGAAGAAAGCATATCTATCCACCTCACCGCTGACAGAAACTGTTTGCTCTTGTAATGATAAATTGACTTTGTTTGCAACACCTGCAGACTCATAAGTTTTAACTGAGAACAGAACATTCAGTCCTAAAGTGCAAACAAACTCACTATTCCTGCAATATGATACAGGAAAATGGACATTTATTGCTCATTACACCTCCATAATGTTTTTGATTCTAAGAATAAATGGCCAAATGTGTTTTTTGCCATTTCCTTTTCCCCTAAAGTTAACTTCCTAAAGCAAAAGTGCAACTTTTAAAATCGCTATCAGAAACTTTCCTCAAGCTTACCACTGTAAAGTTTCCGGCCGAGCAGTTCTGCCCACTGAAGTTGCAGCTCTTCAGCATCTCTTCCAGCTGGTGACCCGTCCGGTTAAAGATGTCCTGCATGTCCGGTGCCGGATACTCCAAATCGGTGGGCTTGTGGCCGTCCTTGTTTTTTGGGGGCAAGCCGGTCAGGTTGGCCAGGTGGTAGATGTCGGCGTCGGTAAGAGCGGAAAAGCGGAAACGGTTGATGTTGCAGATGGTCACGGCGGGGAACACCATCTCCGGGGTAGCCTCCTCGTTCAGCGCAGTGACGTGAGGATGCTCCAGGTAGGAGATGGCACACTTTGCCGCCTGGTACAGAAAGAGAGCCAGGGACACCAGAAACGCGAGAGCCCAGAGGGTCTGTCTGACGCCCAGCCGGCCCGACACAAAGATGTGGTTAATTCCATGGAGAGAGCTACCACTGGCAAAGCCGGCCAGGTCCTTGACTGGGGGGCTACAGCTCTCCTCGATCAGGCTCTCTTTGTCCCCATCCTGGTTGCCTTTTTGCTTCTCATCCTCCTCTGCAAATTTGATTTTGCAAACAAATTCGATCGGCATGTGGGCAGCCAGGTCTGCGTTTGGGATGCTTGGATAACAGCTTGGAGCCCCAGTTTCCACTAACTCCCGTTGCTCTGACGAACAAGATCTCAACTCCAGAAAGAAAGGAAGGGAAAAAAAGGCATGCAGAGCGAGAGCGAGGGCGGCCGTTGCAGTCGCGTGCAGTGGAGGGAATTGCCTCTGTCTCTCAGTTCCAGCTCTTCAGTGCTGATGCTCGTGGTGCTGCGCTCGGACTGCTCATCTGAGCACTTGTTCAGCACGCTTACGAGTCCTGCTTACCAGCTGTGATACACCTAGAAAAACAAACAACAACAAAAAAAAAACATATACCAAACCTCTTCTTTGCTTTATAGACACAGATAAAAATGCAGCATTTTGGCTCAAGCTAAAAGAGGCTGGGGGGGGCTTCTTAATAATTCATGAGGAAGCAACACTGATTATTTCCTCTTCACCGGCACAAGCAGCGACAACTCAAACACCCCCCACGCTCTCAGTCCTCTCGCTTTCTCTCTCCGTCTCCCGCTCTCTCTCTCACACACACACATACACATACACATACGTATACACTCGCAGCCCCCTCTCGTTCTCTCGCTCTCTCACTTAATCCACTTGTTTGAGATGCTTTCTTACCCCTTGACCACAATAAGTTGCCATCAAAGGCTGCTTCGCTGAACATCCCGGACAAGATGAGAACATCAGGAGGGTCAGTGGATTTTAATGTCGGCCCCCCACCCATCCACCCCCACCTTAGTCCCAGAAGACATCCTAATTGCGACAATAATGAGGCATGAGGAGTGAGCATAAACAGCTCACAACTCTGAACAATCAATCTTCAAGAGAAAAAAAACGAAGAAAAAGGGAAAAAGAGAAAGAAAGGATATTGATCGTGCAGAAGCATCAGTCAAAGATTAAGGAAAGCAGTACAACGGTCCTTTCTTATCAGGAATTAATGGTAGCATCACCGGGCTCCGGCACGAATTTGAATTAGTGCCTGTCTCCCGATCTAGGATCGGATGACACAGAAGATGCAGAAATACCGTATTGATCTTGACCCTACTTTCACACTTTTTAGCTTCTTTCATAGCTGAGCACTCTTGTGCTGTTAATAGTGTTTTTCTATTGCCAAACAAAATTATGTAAAACGCATCTCCCTAATGCATAGTTTTCTTCTATAAATGCAATTAGCTTCACAGGTCACATCTCTGTGGGATGAAACGTTTGGAGAAAAGCAGTGTTTTAAGGCTTATCGAAAGGCATTAAAAATTCAAGAACCAAAACAAACTTTTTGATCTCTCTTACTTAGTACTGATTAGTATTAAGCATGTACAACAGGATACATACATATACATACATACATACAGTACCTATGTACAACAGGATACATACATGTATGTGTGTTACATAAAAGGGATGCATAACAAAATAAATGTAAACTAAAATAAATGTATATACTGTACTGTATAACTTTAAATAAATGTAAAATAAAATAAATGTACAGTACGTATACTGTACTATACTGATAGATAGATAGATAGATAGATAGATAGATAGATAGATAGATAGATAGATAGATAGATAGATAGATAGATAGATAGATAGATAGATAGATAGATAGATAGATAGATAGATAGATAGATGGCAAAAGCTGAGTGGTCTTTGCTGATCTTGCAGCCAATGAGATTGCTTGCTCAACATTTAAATAGTCTGGTTCAGTGTGTATAAGTCTAAATTCGGAGTAACGTGTTACTAGTATCTAATTTTGACGAATATTACTGAATATAAAAATGCAGTAACCATATTAACTTTTTCATTGTTGTTCAGTCGTTGTTCTGTGATTGGAGGGCTGGGTAAAATGTGACAAGTACTGCTTTTTACCCAAAGTTGAACAGCTACAAAAAGAAAATGAGCAAAGACAGGACAAATTAACTCGTGAAACATTATTACAGTACATAATGTGTCATCAGTTTGCCTAAAAGAACACAGACTGTTCAAATGTTTTACGCACCATTTACCCGTGGTAGGGAGCACGTGTACATTTCTTTCGTTAGACATTACATTCAGTGGCGGCTGCTGGTCTTTCAAAGAGGGGAAGCATATTTTTGGCCTACATCATAAAAATTGTCAATTTATTTATACGTAAATTCTGCCCTACGTTCCTTTTCAAGAAAATGAAAGTTTGTCTTTCGACTACACTTACAAAATCCGCGATGGGACTGAGCTCGAATAGCTTCAGAATCAGCGACTTTTTATAGTACAAAATCGCTGTCAATCAAAAGGAGATGCAGTCTTTCGACAGACCCAATCATCACGCAGAAGCCCGTAGTCCAGGCCAGCCCACTCCTCCATTCACCCCCAGAGACGCTGAGCATCCGTGGGTGGGACATAATCGTAGCATTTATCCAATGATCGTCTAGTTTCGAAGCACTGAAAAAAACTGTTCAAAGCAGATTCTGAACAAACTCGTCTTCGAGATGAACGTGTTCTAACGCACTTTTAGTCAATAAAATGTTGACACAATAGTACATATTTGACCATACATTTTTGTACATTAAAGGAGAACTCCGGTCAATTTTAACACTGAGCTCATTTTTTGGTACATTTGGAGTGCTGTCAGTACAGAGAACAACGACAAAAATCGGTGTTGCCTACACCGTGTTATCCTCTTTTTAAAATTTGCACCCTGTTGACTTCAATGGGGCACGTTTTAAATCTGCTTTTAGCCTCTTAACATCCTTGATGTGTCATTACAAGTGCCCAGCCATTGTGAGTGATTCCTTCAGAGTGAACGCGGTGAATCTGACTGCAGTAGATGTGAAAGATATGAATAAAAATGAAGTTAATTCAGCCAGCGCACATACCTGTGTTCTCTTACGAGAGGTCTCTCGTACTGCGTAAGTATCTTACACTAGGGGAAAATCTCTTTTCCGCGAGATATTGAAGCCAAAAAATTATCCTTAATTTTGTATTAATGTAAAACGCGTTGCGGCAGCATACAGACATAGGCAAGACGGCTCGTGTGCCTATTGGCTGTTCTGCGGCAACTGCAGCAGCCTATCGAGCGAGGCCTAGCGTGACGTCAGACCCAATGAGGGTGCTTCGCGCCCACTGCGTCACGTCCCGCCGAAACGGGCGTGGCTTAGGCCTATAAATACAACTCGCAGGCAGCTGATATCTGATTTTTCATCTCTTCAGCGAAGCACACGCATCGCTGGATCCGGAGAGAAGCCGCGCCAAGCGGAGTGTTAAACACGATCACGCAGGCTAGAGCTCCGTCTACGCGACGTCTCTATTCCTCAAAATGGTCAGTGTTCTCCAGCTGGTGCACAGCTCGTGGCATGTCGCCCCCAGACTGTGGGGTGACGGAGGTTCTCTCCTTCCTACAAGAGCTGTTGGACAAGGGCAGGTCCCCTTCCACGCTCAAAGTTTATGTGGCGGCCATAGCAGCGTTCTCAAAAACAACGCTTGGTCAGTCAATAGGAAGGAACGATTTAGTCATCCGCTTCCTTAGAGGAGCTAAGAGACTGAATCCTCCCAGACCTCCCTCAGTCCCCGTATGGGACCTTTCTGTGGTACTGGAGGCCATGAAAGGTGACCCATTCGAGCCTTTACAGACGATTGATCTTAAACACCTGTCTTTCAAGACAGTGTTTCTTCTGGCTCTCGCTTCGGTGAAGCGCATAGGGGACTTACACGCGCTCTCAGAAAGCGCGACGTGCATGGAGTTTGGGCCTAATGACTCAAGAGTTATACTCAAACCTAAGCACGGTTATGTTCCAAAATCCCTCAACACACCGTTTAGGGCGCAGGTCATTTCCCTGTCAGCCCTACCGGTCTCTGACGAGGAAGGAGACGCGAGCTTCCTTTGTCCAGTCAGGGCATTAAGAGCTTATGTGTCTCGCTCATCTGTCTTCAGACAGACGGAGCAGCTCTTCGTTTCGTTCAGCGGACGTTCCAAGGGACTAGCCGCGTCGAAACAGAGCCTATCCAGATGGATAGTTGATGCCATTGCGCTGGCGTACACTTCCAAGGGTATGCAGTGCCCGTTGGGTGACAGAGCGCACTCCACGAGAAGCATGGCTTCGTCGTGGGCCTGGTCAAGTGGGATTGCCTTGCAAGATATATGAAAGGCGGCAGGCTGGGCCTCACCGTCTACATTTATAAGGTTTTATAACCTAGAGGTTCCCGCCTTACAGGCCAGGCTGTTGTCGGTCTAAATATACCAGTACTGTCTGTTCTGATGCTATCGGTTCAGAATACTGTGTCTGCTGAGCACTGCTCGATGGCGATGCTCGCTGATCGACCGCAAAATGCTTATGGGCAAATGAATAAGACCCACAATTTTCCATCAGCTCAGGCCGTACTCCGCCCTGTCTGTATGATGTAATTTGCGTCTAAGGGACGCTGCTATATGTGGAAGAGCGCGGCTCCACCCCTCCCTCTTCCCGGACTCCCTGTGAGTTCCCTGGGTGATTATGCACTATATGAACCCCGGGCTTTCGCCCTTGGGTCTTTGGTGTCAGATCCCAGCACGCACGGCGTTTTACATTGGGTCCCCTAGCGTAAGATACTTACGCAGTACGAGAGACCTCTCGTAAGAGAACGTACTCGGTTACTAACGTAACCTCGGTTCTCTCTAGAAGAGGGAACGAGTACTGCGTATCTTGCCGTGCATGCACACGCTCTGGTTAGCTTCGGCGATGAAAAACCAGATATCAGCTGCCTGCGAGCTGTATTTATAGGCCTAAGCCACGCCCGTTTCGGCGGGACGTGACGCAGTGGGCGCGAAGCACCCTCATTGGGTCTGACGTCACGCTAGGCCTCGCTCGATAGGCTGCTGCAGTTGCCGCAGAACAGCCAATAGGCACACGAGCCGTCTTGCCTATGTCTGTATGCTGCCGCAACGCGTTTTACATTAATACAAAATTAAGGATAATTTTTTGGCTTCAATATCTCGCGGAAAAGGGATTTTCCCCTAGCGTAAGATACTTACGCAGTACTCATTCCCTCTTCTAGAGAGAACCGAGGTTACGTTAGTAACCGAGTACGTTTTCTTCCTGTTTTCGGTCGAAGTCCACAGTAGTCGATTGTCGAGTTCACGCGCATAGGTTTAGTATCTATGATCACGCGCGTGAACTCGACAATTGACTACTGTGGACTTCGACCGAAAACAGGAAGAAAACACAGGTATGTGCGCTGGCTGAATTAACTTCACATCTACTGCAGTCAGATTCACCGCGTTCACTCTGAAGGAATCACTTACAATGGCTGGGCACTTGTAATGACACATCAAGGATGTTAAGAGGCTAAAAGCAGATTTAAAACGTGCCCCATTGAAGTCAACAGGGTGCAAATTTTAAAAAGAGGATAACACGGTGTAGGCAACACCGATTTTTGTCGTTGTTCTCTGTACTGACAGCACTCCAAATTTACAAAAAAAATTTGCTCAATGTTAAAATTGACCGGAGTTCACCTTTAAAGGGGAAGCGGAGCTTGCAGTCTTAAAGAAATCCCCACTGATTACATTACATTTCACAATTAGAACAGCTTTACAAATGATTTACAGTTTGTAAGCTAGTTCCTCTGTGAGCTAGTTCCTCTGAAAAAAATTATGTATATTTATGCAGCAGCAGCAGATCTTACATGCTCACAGCAGCGAGTAAGTGTATCTATTAGTAGTAGCAATAATCAACAGCAGCAGCATAGACAATCTATCCGCCAAGACTAAATAAATTAACATTGCAATATTCAATAACATGCTAAAACTATTTAAAGAGCTGTCATGATTGAAATATATATACACATGAAACATGGATCCATTAGAAATAATTAGTAATAGTTCTACTGAAATGTATTTGCTAGAAAAAATATATATTTCTAGAACTCAGTCTGACCAATATATTGATGTATAATATAAGTATATATGATGTATAATAATAACCAATCATTAGATGTTGTCAGTTTCAAATAAAAACTGGAGCCCTCTAAGATTGCATAGACATTTAAAGGGAAAGTTCACTCAAAGATTTATTATTTTCATTATTTCTCATGCCATTTCAAAATCGTTTGACTTTCCTTCTTCTGTGGAACACAAAAGAAGATATTTTTACCAATGTCTTTATATATATATATATTAATATATATATATATATATATACATTGGAAGTCAATGGACACAAAAACATTCTTTAACAAATCTTGGGTTGCACAAACATTTTTACAAAATTAAAATAAAAATACAGGCTTGGAACGACATGAGGGTTAGTAAATGATGACAGAATTGTAATTTTTGGGTGAACTATCCTTTTAAGCCTCATCTACATGAATACATCCCTTGATATAATCTGGGAGTGCATATATGCATTATATCTGTGTATAATAAGTTTCCCTATTATATTTTCAATATTGTTCTCTGTAAATGGAGATCTCCTACCTCTATATTTACTCTATGTGGAAGGGCACCCCTTGTGAAAACTTCTATCTATCTTCAAACCATAAATAAATAAGCATACCTCACCTAACATTACACCTGTGTGGGATTCTGAAGGAGCGCCGTTACTACTCTGACAAATGCAAATGTTTTTTTTCTAATTGTACAGAAATTACTCAGTGTCATCAGTTAATTATTAGGGACTTTATTGGGACAACAAAGACAAATAAATGCGACAACAAAGTGTTTCCCTCTAGTGTGTCCTACAGCCCAAATACATAATGCATGCTGATCATGTGCATGAGGAAATGTGTATTTTCCTCTTTACACCAATGTCTAAGCAATGCAGGATTACTCTAAAGCAGAAGAAAGCTGTTTTATGTAAAGTTTCTCTCCAGTCTTGTGTTTTTCGGTTTCCATGCCAGGTCATGTTTTCTTAGAAGTGTTAGTGGGACCTTTTATTTTTAGCTCCAGTAATATTGACAGATTTACTTCTCACAAAATGACTCCTCACTGGAAATATTTCAGTGTTTCTTTAAAAGAGTGTATGATATTCTAACATTCCACTTCAAAGGATGCCCTGGATAAACATACGCAGGGGTCTGGGTTAATCCCTGAATATCAGACTGGCACTAGAATCACCCCTGCGTCTAGCTTTTGACACAAATAGCATTTAGGTTTTTTTTCCTGTGTGTGTGTGTATGTGTGTGTGTGTACTTATCTATGCAACACTTTATACAACAGTCACTTGATGGTGAGCCTCTGGAGCTTGCTGGAGCCTCTGGGTTTCTCTTTACCCCTGAGTGGCAGTGTTCTCCAAAGCTATTCAAACATTATTTATGCATCTATCAGACACCTAATGCTCCAGTCCGTCAAACATAGAATGCTCAGTCAGTCATACTCTCTGCATATACCTCATAACCTAACACAAGTTTTCATTTTAAAGAATTTGTTTTCTTTAAAAATTCTTTCCCAGAGGACACTGTTTTCAGTTACATGTTGGAAGCAAAATGGGGCTTCATCATGTTGTTCTGATGGATGCACTGTGGGGGGAGGGAGGACAGGGTGAGGAATGTATCCTAACCTTGTTCCAGTGATATGAGACAGCAACATGCTCAGAGGACACATCTGTCATATGGCATAGGAAATCTCCTAATACCGAGTAATGCTGCCTTTGGTGCAAAACATGGACATGAGCCTGATGTGCCAGTGAGAACAGTTCACTTCATATAAATATTTGCAGCTATCTATTTTTACGACTTTGCACAGTATTGTATCGGCAGGATTCTACCATAAGGTTTAAACTAAAACTGACATCTGCTGCAATAAACCACTGACCAATAGACCAATTTCGAGCCGACGTCACAGTTACGTCACGCCGTTATCTGGTGACAAAACAAAGGGAAAACTGGAGGCAGCCAATTCAAACCAGCACAGATTCGGCTACGTAATAAGGAGCTTAAATGATTATTATTGTTATTAAATGTCATCTTGTTGTGTTGTTGGGTGCAAGAATCGAATCATCTATGATTGTATACATTTTTTTTAGTGATTGTGACTAGACTTTTTGAAGAACCTGGTAAGAAACGGTAATCAAATACATAGTTAAAAAATGAATATGCTGTATCTGGAATTTTTATTTCTAGAAAATATTCACATCATTAAAATTGCACCGTAATGTCACTTTTTACATTGTCGTCTTCTGTCTGGCCTTGGCGCTGGCTAGGCAGAACTGCGGATCGTAGGCTACCACACAAGTCTGGTACGTGATCATTTAGTACAGAGATGGGCATCTAAAGATTTATATGCCCTCAGTTTCTCTTTACACTCAGTTTCTCTATCAGGTAAGTGTACAAGTCAGGCCACTTAGATCGTCCATTCATTGACTGAGCGTGTACGGGTCAGCCAATCTGGGATGTTCGTTAAAATTAACTTTTGCAAATAACAATCGCGGTCCTGGACAGTGAGTGACCTTGCACATTAAGATAAAATCTGATTTTCTCCAGTCATTATTAAAAAACAAGCTAGCAAAACTTGCAAACTAACGTTAGTGAAGCGGAGGGATCGTTCTACCACCACCTAAGCTCCGCCCACAAAAAAACTTCACCATGTTTACCAACTGAAAAGGGGTCTATAACAGTACCAATGTATTTTATTAGTATACAGTGAGCCAAATTCAGTTGTGCATGCAACTTATTTTATAGATATTTGTGACTGTTATTATGGTAAAAGTTGCTTGAGCATTTCTATTCTGCACCAGGATCCCAAGGTGAGATATTATCAGGAGCAGTAAGTTTGGAACGGTGTGAGTGAGAGAAAAATCTACTGTGAGGGATATTCATTCCGGGAGTGTCAGGAATACCTTTTGAAAACCACTTCTGTCACTGCCTTACACGGACATTATCTTGGATAGCACATTTCTGCTATAGATTTGTCTTCAATGATGTTATAGAGGAGAGAATGTAAGACTTTTCCCCAATTTACAGAAAAACTGCAGAATGACATCATGTGAATCATCCTAAATACAGAGGAAAAGTGTTAAACAAAACTGTAAAAAAAAAAAAAATTCATTTTTATTTATTGAAATCAATCTGAAACAAAATAAAGTATACATTTTAGATGAAAAACTTCAACTTAAAAAACATAAAAATTAGAAATGCTGCTTTGGCAACTAAATGATATAAAATGTTAGTACTAAAATTACTAAAACTAAAACTGAAATTAAATTAAATAAAGCTAATAAAAATTACAAAAGCATATAAAATTACTAAAAATGCAAAATTACAATAAAAAGCATTTATAATAAATAACTAAATATTAAAATACTAAAATAACACTGAAGAGGAATCTCTGATGGTATTAATACAATATTTACCATATTCTTTGAGAGGCTGACCTTTTCTCTGCAGCCCTGGTGAAATGCTAAATGAATTAATGAATGAACAAATGGATAAATCAAGCAATGGACAAACCAATGACAGATGAAATTCTACATCAGAATGACAAATCATATCACTCAGTCCCTCAAGAATAATATTCGAGAAATGTCTAGAAAGGGCATTTACAGTGCAAGATAGAAAACAGCCTTAGCCAAACAGGTTTATTTCCTGCCTCCACCAAAAATAAATAAACAAATAAATAACCAGCTCCGGTACACTCCAGTCATTAAGTTGAAAACATTAGATTTATTTTGGGATTTGTTGGATTGGTGGTTCCATGAGGTGTCAGCAAAGAAAAGCAGAGCAAAAGGGGGAGAAGAGCTGGATATTTCTAATCTAATACACCGTTTCCGCAAAAGTGGTGATGGTTCTTGGATCAGAGCTGGTGCTTGGTTGGATCCAACCATGAATGTCTTAGGCGGCGATGTGGAGCTGATTTTTCCAGCCCACAGAATTGCCTTTGAAGTGGTAAACACACAGAACACACATGAGTGAAAAGGGGACAAAAGATCACTGCAGTCATTGTGTATCAGTAACTAAATCTAATGATCATTTTATATGCAAGCAGATAGACCTTCCGGTGAAAACTTCAAAACTGAATTTTTATTTCATGTTCATATGCCGTTGCTTCTTCCCACTATTTTTGATGTACTAAAGCGGTTGTGGGAGATTTGAGAGCACTGCTCTGGTGCTGTAACCTTGCATGATATTCTGAGGTTTCAATGCATAATAACAGCTTTCATTGACAGGCTGAGCCCGTTTTCACATCAAGTTTGTAGAAACTTACATTGCCCTGAAGAGCAGAGAGAGTTTTAGTAGACTGACAAAAGGACTCGCTCTGTGAACTTCAGAGGAAGGGTCAAGGTTCATTTTTTTCTCCCCAGGGACCCTTCTGACCCTAAGAATAATGTTTTATTGAAGTGTACTGAAACCACTCAATATATCAAAATGTGATTAGTGTTTCATGTCCAGCAGAACAACTTAATTTGGCTCTTTCACGCTTTCCGACTCGTTTGATTTGTGATGGTGGGGAGGTGAAAGGTCATCAAATGGGAAAAGCTTGGAGTGGCTCTTGAAATAAAGCCAAGCTTTGTATCATTATCTCACTGGCAGTCATGTAAAGAGGAGTCCAGTCAGAAGTAATGGCAGTCCTAAAGGAAAAAGCCTTTACACGTGTGTAGTGGTTGTCTTATCAAAGACTATTCAGAATTCTTAAATACACATTTTACATTGTTGCAAGATTTAATTCCGTTACTCCAGCTCAAAGTATATCCATGATGACAAGCAATATCACAAATGCCACTACTGTAAAACGTATTTATTTCATTTCTTGCAGAAATCTCTGAAATACCAGATTCGGATCAATTGCAGCATCCAGTGGTGACATACTTCAAATCAAAAAGTTTGGGGTCAGCAAGATTGTATGTTTTTGAAAGAAGTCGCTTATGCTTAGCAGTCAATTTGATATAAAATTCAGTAAAATTGTCAAATAATCTTACTGCTTTTTTCTACTGGAATATATTTTAAAATGTAATTTATTCCTGTGATGGTAAAGCTGAATTTTCAGCATCATTATTCCAGTCTTCATTGTCACATGATCCTTCCGAAATCATTCTGATTTGATGATTTGGTGCTCAAGAAAACCTACTAATTATTAAAGGGATAGTTCACCCAAAAATGTAAATTCTGTCATTAATTACTCACCCTCATGTCGTTCCAAGCCTGTAAGACTTCGTTTATCTTCAGAACAGAATGCTTATATGTGAATAAAAGCCTAAATTCAGTCTGTTCATTGTATAAAGAGATTGTGTCTCTTCAGAAAACTTTGGACTAAACCGCTTAATTCAAATGAATTAGTTTTACGATCTCTTAATGAACTTTTTGAAGCATTAAAGTGGTAATTGCGTAGCTGAAATCTCTCAGATTTCATTAAAGCAGGGGTTTTCAAACTGGGGGCCGCCAGGGGGGCCGCAGCAAGTTGAAAAAAAAAAGTGTTAATATGAGTATTGTTATAAAATAACATTTTAATAATTTGTTGCATAGCATCTGAACATTATACTTTTAATGCTAATCTTTTAGAGATTAACTGATTGATCGGCTGGTGACCAGAATTGGCCGATTTTCACGTGATTTTCAGTCTGACAATGCCGATTCAAATGCACTCGGGCGCCGCATGATTAACATCGCGCAACATCAGCATCACACGTGCACACAGAACACACATGTAGGAAACCTTGTGAATTACGGCCGTTTCAGGCCGCGAGCGGCGCGTGAGTAGCACAAATTTTTTTTCAAGGAGCGTCGCGTGCTGTGAGCAGTAGTGAAGGAGGGTTCCGGTGCCGAGTCTATTTTTGCTACGCTGCTCACGCTCAATTAAAGTGAAAGCACACTTTTGATGGACAAAATAAATATCATTTCACACAAAAAGTACCAAAAATGCACATAATTTGCATGTATAGTGTGTTTTAACAAGAACTTCAGTAGGCTTCAAGAAAATGAAGACTCAAAAATATAGAAAATGTACCCATTTAAACTTGTTTTTATTAATCAGTTTGGATAAAAGTGGTGTTTTATAAAAAAAAATATATATAGAAAATAAATATTTGTGTGTGCTGTAAAGTGGTTAGAAAAAATTAAATCAGAATCGGCTAAAATCTGTATTGGCAGGTCAAACTCAATGACAAATCGGAATTGGCCTTGAAAATTGTAATAGGTTCATCTCTATAATCTTTCTGATTGGCTGCTATCAAACACCATCACATAATCTGATGTTCACCTAGATGTTTTATTTATGTATTTCTACATTTGCCATAGTATTGTCGATGGGTTCAATAACACATCCTGCAAAAGGGGGGCCTTGGCCAGAACCTAGTGGTATTTGGGGGGCCTTGTCATGGAAAAGTTTGGGAACCCCTGCATTAAAGATATCTTCATTTGTGAAGATGAAAAAAAAGTCTTACGGGTTTGGAACTATGTGAGAGTGAATTAATGACATAATTTTCATTCTCATTTTCATTTTCAAAATGAAAACCCTACTATTCTCCATTTATGTCTCTTACACTAATCTCACTCTCTCGTTCAGAGAGCTTCAATATTAATATTACTGTTTTCGCTAGGCTGATTGTTTTGTAAGGGATAGGTAAAACATCTAAAATAATTCAAATTCAAATCAACATTTATTTGATGCATATTTATTTACTTTGTAATATAAGCATGAAAATGTACAGTCAGTCGTACGTCATTTAAAAAAAATTATATATAAAACATATAGTAATACGTAATTGCTACTTTAATAAGAACTTTTAAAACTTCAGTGTCAACTAAAACAGTATCTTTCCCCAATTGTTCAATGTCATCCTCTATCAAGTTTTGTTATATTACTGACTGACTGAACAAAACCCAAAGTATTCTGCCCATGACAATTAATAACAGACTTCTCTACTTTGACAATACTCTCTGTGATCAAATCTGAGTTCTATTTTCCACAAGGATACAGCAAGAGCAAAGAAAATTTGAGAGTAACCTTTCTTCTCCGGTCTTCGGATAGTAAGAATTATTGTTTTCCCCCTTTGTTTCATTTCATTTCACTTTGTCCTTCCAAGACCTCAAATGGGAAAGAAAGGCACTCTCAACTGGAACAAAACCTAAATGTCACAGGCTGATTTTCTTTTCCCTTTTCTTTTTTTTTCTACTTTTTTTTTCTTTTTTATATATATATAATAAAGAAACCCAAAGAAAACGCATTCATGCACATTTTTACAACACACAGCTGCCTGTAAATAATAAATGAACTACTCTTTTGGAGCTCTTCTTAATAAAAAGTCCTTTCCATCCTGGGTTCACTGGAAGTCATTGTGGCCCAGTGTGAACTGAAGTGGTTTTGCCCTGCATCCCTCTGGGAGCAAAGCCAAGGCCCTTTGTTTGTGTCCCTTCACTTCACCTCCTGCGGCAATAATATCAATCCTTCTCCAACCAGGCAGGATAGCACAAAGACAACACACAAACAAATAGGTCATGCACCACCAAGAGATTTTTAAAGCAGACACATTTTATGCAGTCAATAATATATTGACAAAACGACTAAACACAAGTATTTATGCATATACCCATATAAAGCTCACAGAGATGTGAGGATTTCATTTAATGTGCACATCAAGAGAGACAGTGACTAAGAGAAGTACCTTAAAAGGCTAATTTCACATCTATTCCCTGGTTCAATTATCTATCTGTTAGTGTTTGATGTCTTGATGCGGAGGGGGTTGGGGAGCGCTCATTATCGACAGCTGCTGTGTTGCTCCTGTGCTCACTGGCTGTCAATTTCTGGACAGATGGGTTTGCAGACCGCAGCCTGAGAGGAACCACTGACCATCATCAGCACAAACAGCCACCGCCCTCAAATCTCAGAGTGTTAGATTCATTTTCACAAGAAACCTTGCTAAAATACTGGTGCCACTGTCACTGAGACATAAGCACTGTTCCAAAACCTAGAGAGCTGCCTTGTTGCACTACATGTATACCACCAACATAAGCAACATAACTATCGTGGAACCTAATAGAGTGGTGCAGGGATGACACCAAAACCCAGAAGACTAATTCGCCACTGATTTTCCTATTGGATTTTACAATGGGGTTTTCAATTTATGAGTAAAATAAGGTCTGCAGTAAACATAACTTGATGACACTTGAGCATTTTGTTCTCCAACGTAAACTGCACACACTCAAACATCAAACATTCTTAGTTACTTATTAAGAGTGTTTGGGGGTAAGCAGTGCTTAATTTGAGCCGAATCCTGTTCCGGAAAATGTCAGATTTAGAATGTTTGCATTCCGGCATTGTTTTTAAACGATCCGGCAGAAACTACTGCATTACATGGTGACTGAGCATGCACACTGGCACTCAGCATATATATTTCTGTCAGGACCACTATCGTCAAATACGATTGACAGTTAGCATACAGTTTGGATTGGCGGTATGGTTCTGTTCTGGGCAATAACTCCCTGCTCTCTCCATGCAGCCTAGCATGGATAAGAAGGAGAATAGCAATAACCCCCCAAAACAAAACCATATGCCAATATCCCCCAAACACAAACTGACAGCAACAATCTGGATGTTTATTTTTTATTTTTATGTAACTAAGTGAGCTAAGGCAACAAGCATGATGCCAATACCTGAAAAGCTTACGCAACAAGCATGTTGCCCTTACCCCCGATGAACTAAACGAGAATGTTGCCAATACCCACATAAGCCATAGCAACAAGCATGTTGTTAATACCCGATTGTTCAAGCAGTAAATGAGCATATTCCCATGAATGGTATGCTGTCTGGAATGAAGAAAGTAAAGATTAAGTCATTAAAATGAATCAGCTGCTCGCTTGTGGTTTGTATCTCCGCCTGTCCAAGTTCCAGTCCTTTTGAGTGATAAATGCTACTGCCACCTGCTGGTGTTGACAATTATTCCTCTCATGCAGGAGCAGATGTGCATGCTTGTTGCTGTAATCTTGTGGTAAACCTTCCTCAGTGCAAATTGTCTTTTAATAATCTTAGCTCAAAATATGAAGATGGCTTCCCTTCTGAAATGGTGTTCCTTCTCTGATGCATCAGTTGACCACTTGGGCAAAACATATGTTCCCCTGCAACAGACAACTGCTGTGAGCTAGAGATGAGAGATGGACATTCTCTTATATTATCTTCTTTATTTGGAAATACGTCACAATCCTGAAGTAATTTTGGTGGCGTGATGCTGATACCTAGATATATTTAGGCACGAATATGTAGATTTGCATGAATTCCAAATCACAAGTTCACAAGTTATATTTGTTGATGTGTACTGTGTACACTGTCACCTGTCAATGACGTCATATCCTTGTTATGCTTAGTTGTCGTTTTACTCCTGTAAAAACCAAGAAAATTCTTTTTTTTTTTCTAAATACTCCAAACACGACATATGCTGATAGAATGGTTAATACATCCTGATGTTAGCGGCATATGTTGAGCACTATAGATCCAATCTTATGTGGGAAGCATCACCCCAAGCTGAAGCAAGAAAGGACATATTTGCAACAAGTGTGTAGCCAATTAACAATTGTAAGGATCTATAGGGGGAAGCTTACACCTCTAGCGGCAGCAAAATCTGATTCAACAAGCATGTTGTAATATCACAGAACTAGTACAAAAACTGGTGGAGTCCGGTCGGGGAAGCAGACACCCTGCAGCAATAGCTTTGAGTAAGATGCAGTGCGCAGCTAAGCAATGAAATACAGTGATTCCTCATTCATGAACATGATTTCTGCTCCCAGATAGCCATTAGGGCAAGCATGTTTTCAATAATAACTCTACCTTAGAACAAATGTGTTTCAATAACATCTAGGTTAGATAGCCATTAGAACAAGCTTTTAGATTAACAATTAGATAGCCTAAGCAACACGGATAACATTAGCAACAAGCATGTTGCCAATACCCTGATAGCTTTTAGCGATGAACATTGAAAAGGAACTTAGCTTAGCTTCGTGAAGACATTCAGAGATGAATGGAGAGTGAATTACGGCCAACTGTGATGTGGATGCTTAATCTTCTCTTGATATCCTTCTTTATGCGTGGAGTAACTTCAGCGAGTCCTATGTTAATAATGCAGCGATGCGAGAAGCAATGCTAACTCAGGTCACTTCCAAATCAGGCAGCTATGATCAATGCGGCGAATTCGCGTGCTCAAGTTCACGAACTTGAATGAATCTGAGGTGAAATCTGTGTGGGGAACGAATTCCTCTCGCTAAATTCCCGATTTCACGATTCCTAGTGAGATTATGCAGTTTTGCCTGCCAAATTTCGCCATTTAATTAGCTCCTGAGAAACGTGAAAGCTGTTGATAATACCAAAGGAGCATATATGGATGCTGTGATAGGCGTTGTATTCCTATAGGTAGACGTGGATCAGCTGAGAGTCAGCTGATGAAAGCTTGACAAACGTGACCTGCCAGAACTAAGGCTACGCTTGATTTTTGTTCAAAATCACTATCATTAGTTGGTGCTTACTGCTTACTGTTTTGCACACAGTACGTGTGTAAAAGTTTGGAGAGAGTGTATATACCTGATTAATTATTCAAATATAAATAAGATAATATCGCCAAAAAGTCAGTCAAGCATATTTTCATTTCCCAAATCCACGAGTAAAGCTGATGGTGTTTTCTGACAAAAAGAGATCCCGAACATGGAACTGCTTATTAGGATGTCAGGAGACACGATTGTGCGGGAGTTAGATCAGTCAGAATCATAAATCGATGTAATGGAAAAAGCAACAATGTCACCGGTGAGAGAATATCATTGATCAAGTGAATGATTTTTGGTCTCAACGTAGCTATATGCTGTAGTTAGGGCTGTACAGAAACTTGTGAACGATGGTCTTACAGTTGTGCCGTCACTGTTTAGTGACGTCATTGTACATTCCGGGAAAACTTACGTTGTATGGTCAGTGTCGTCACAGTGCCTTTAAATTGCTGTTTTTGATCGGGCAAATATTTATTTACAAATTAAGCACTGAGGGTAACGCATTACAAGTAAAGTATTTTATGTAATCAGATTACTTTTTCAAGTAACAAGTAAAGTAAAGCTTTACTTTTAAATTTACAACAAAATATCTGAGTTACTTTTTAAAATAAGTAACACAAGTTAGTTTGTTTTCCAATTAATTGACTGACACCTCTCCTGTCCCCATGTCCACGGGAGTAAGTGCTGAGGCATTGTGTGCGCTGTGTAAACATGACGATTCTAGACTGAATGTGAACAGGCATTTACTCATCTCAAACATAAAAACAGTGAAAAGTAAAGTCAGAATATTAAACTCTGTATTCGTTTCACTTTTGGTGTGAAAGGGCCTTTACATTTGCCCAAAAACTTTTATTAACGTCTATTTTTTATTAAAAACAAACAAGCAAGCCCAGCCCATGTGATAAAAAGTATGGCAAAAGTAATGTAACAGTACTTTCCATAAAAAGTAACTATCAATCTGTCTATCCCTGTCTGTCTGTCTGTCTGTCCATTCATCTACCTAGCTCTCCGTCTGTTTTTTTATTTTTTTATTATTAATATGTGAAAGAACAAAAGC
Organism: Leuciscus leuciscus; assembly: GCF_965113295.1. Taxonomy (NCBI): domain Eukaryota; kingdom Metazoa; phylum Chordata; class Actinopteri; order Cypriniformes; family Leuciscidae; genus Leuciscus; species Leuciscus leuciscus. The sequence goes on from NC_138731.1 coordinate 22,933,281, forward strand.
ACAAAATAGAAAACACAAAAACCTTGAGTCTATGGAAAGGAATGGAATGTACTGTAAATAAAATGTAATGAGAATTATAGCAATTAGGAAGACACAAATTATAAAAAATGAATAATGTTTGTCTAAAATTAGCAGCATAATTAAGTTGTCTACTTTTTGGAACAGATTTCGCTCTGCAACAATGCCTATGATGTCTTAAAACGCCACCTCCATATGCAGTTCACTAGGTTTTGGAACAGAGCAATGGAAACAGCTCAGTTTGAGCAATCTCTCAATCACAGCACAGAGAGCAGCTGCTGAATGTCCTGGTGGAAGAACAGGGTTGATCTGATGGTACTGTCCAAAATGCCAGATGCTATAAAGAGCTGTTTTTTTGTATTTTTTTTTTAAGTATGAGATCTGAAATTTGGAGATTTGAGGCAAGAACAAATCCACAAACTAAGATCCTGATGTAAGACTTTGTATCGAGTTAAATATATGTAGATACTACCTGTAAATTGCATGCGCATAATTTAACACGTTGTGAATATATCAGTGAATTTCAAACGCGCGTTGACATTGCATGCACAAATTAGTATAAGTGAAATGTACAGCGACTACCTTTTGAAACTAGAGAAGATTTTGCACTTTTTAACGATCCTCTGATATCCTCAATGATTAAAGAATGACATGCCAATGGAACAGTGTCTGGTGGGACTGACCTGCCTCAAGATATTAGAACTTGAATAAATCACGTAATGTTGCTGTATCATCTATGTCCAGATCAATCTTGCCAGATCAATAAGTCTGTCTCAACTCATGATATCGTAGAGGCAGGAGAATAGGCACCTGGAGCGTATTAGCATGAACGAGTGAGTGGTCGACAGTATGGCCAAACACACACCACCACTTCAATTACATCAAATGAGCTTGCACAGGTTTATAAAAAGACAGATTTACATTGTTACACATGCTACATGTAAGCCTCTTACACGGTTACTTACCAAAGTAAATTAATAAATAGACGTGAAATTTTAAATGAAATGCATTTAATGTGTGACTGACATGTGGATGTGTATTTATACAGATATGCTGTACATTAATATCTATTTAACTAAAACAATGAAAATAAAAAGTGGCAGTACTCCAGTCTCAGCTGAATACAGCAGATAGTAGTTGGCAAAGAGCGGGTGGTGTTTTATGTGGCACATAATAGGTTGTTTCTTCATCAACAAGGAGACAATGACAATTATTGTTCTAAAAACACACACTTGGTGAAGAAGTTGTCTTTCATTATCTGAAACAGAAATTAAACAAATGAATAGCTCAGGCCAAGTCAAGCTACAGCTCATTGTGTCACTTATTATAACCAGGGCTGGAAATGGGGGGGACGGCGTTCAAGTAAAAAAAAAAAAAAAAAGGTTTTATTTTTTTTTTATTTTTTTTTTTATTATTATTTTTTTGTGGACATTGTAACGATTACTATATTTTATCTACAATATAATAGCTACATAAACGTAGCACAATATATGATAATAAAAACTTAGAGGGATATTGATTTTTATCAATGGCATTCTGTAAAATTGGCTGCGCTATTTTGTTATTGGCCAATGCCTGCAGACTGCAGCCAATGGAAATGCTTCTCTATCAGTGCGCGTCTTTCTTACTACTCACAGAACTTCAAAACAGACCGCTTGAGGTAAATAAATAATCTTACCTTAAAAATCGTTCTCATAAATACTCAAATCGTGTTCTTCTAATTCTTCTGAGGTACATCCAAGGTAAACAGCACAGCACATTGAGCACAAACACAGTCTTCCAAACTCGAGGAAAAACAGGAATACGGTAGCCTACTTGTTTTTGACATAGACATAATAAATACATAGACGCCCTATTGGCCACTTTGGAACGTTGCTGCGATACGTCAACGCGTCCGCCATTTTGCGGAGGGCAAGGCTGCGCTGTAATCAAATGCAAGTAAACAGGTGAGCTGCGGCTTTTCTGGATAAAAACCAAAAAAAAATTACATTTATCAACCGATTTCAGTGGTTTGTATGTGGTGTACAAAAAAGTTCCATCCCTAGTTATTTAAAATCTCGATAGTTAGACTTATAAAATATATTTTTTTTTTAATAAGGAGTGGCCAAAGCTCAGGCTTGTCATGTATTTGGCTTTTTATTCTTGGATAAGAATTGTGAACACCCCCATACTGAGATATAATTTAAATTTTCACATTAAATTAAATAAAGTTTTCTTATTGTGGAAAAAGCATATTCTGTCATTGACCCGATTTTAGCAACAACAAAGATAACTGATGGATCCTTTATGGTAATACATATGATATGGTACAACTACAGTGCAATGCAAATAGTAAATAAAAGATAAAGTGAGAAGTAGGCTAATAGTAAATAGTTTAGTCAATAAAATAAACAAACAGTATACAGCAAATAAAATAGTAATGAAAAGTATAATTATATAATATCATAAGTACTATAATATAATAATAATAATAATATATCGATAATAGCATATAGTTTATGTATAATACTATAATAATAGCAATAGAATATGAAATATCAATTACAGAATATAGACAATACAAAATAATAAGTTAAATAGTTACTATGAATAGTACAATAATTTAACAGCATAACTATAATAGATTGATAATCGCAAGTGGTATATTATTATAATAACAATAATAAATAATGCAAATTTATATATTTTAAAATATTCTTACATAGGCTATATAAAATAAAATGACTCAACCCTGTCTCTTTTTGATAAATTTCAGTTTTTAAAAGGTATAAGAATCTATACAAGTCAAGAAATAAAGTAAACGATTGAGTCAAACATACAGCAGTGTACAATGTTAAAGTTAAATAGCTTAAATATATAAAGTTATGAAACTTCACTTGCCCTCAGCCAAAACGATTTGCCAAGGAACAAATTATAGATTATTGAGACCAAAGATCACCAGTTAGATATACACAAGACGAATTATTCTCATGTTTAACCACTAGACTAAAGACATCAGATCCAGCGGCGAACGTCAGAAGCACTAGCCGAGGTAAGGCTGTTCTCGGCGGGGTACATGAGCGCTGAGCGCCCGGTGATCGCTGGATCTCACAACTCCGAAACCATCAGATAACATTTTTAAATAGGCGCTATCTTTATATATAAACCACAGATTTGAGCTTTAAACAACTACATTGTCGACTGAAAAACTCTTAAAACTACATTTCGTGACACAATAACAGTAGTATTTTTAAATTTCGCGGCCTTTCTCCTCTGAAAATAAAAATAGTAAATGAAATACAACCAGAAACAAATTTTCAGTTTTGCTTGTGAAAGGTAATTCCCTGGGACCTGTTTTCAATTGTGTGGCGATTTGTAAAGCCCCAAGCAGCGCACGAAATAGGCATTTTTCTCAATTCTCGTTATGAGAGGTATGGGAAAGTTGCCCTCCGCAGTATGGCGGCGCCGTTGACGTACGATCCAGCGGCCAATAGGGCGTCTATGTATTTATTATGTCTATGGTTTTTGAGGTAATGAGTCCATTAACAGCACGTGGATCATTTGCATGTCAATCGCTCGTGCGCGCGTGGAAGTGGTCACATTAGAGTGAATTAGCTCGGACTGGAGAAACTGTACATGTCGTTACTTTCATACGGATTACTTAAACAGAGAATATTTGTTTTTTATATAGTTTACATCATTTAAAAATGGAGACATGTTTCATGCCACAGTGACAAGCATTTGCGGAGTTACAGATCATTTTCTGTCGCATTTCAGAATGAACTTCACTTTGAGAGAGATGGGACAATGCATCATGTTTATTTAATTTTAGGAAAAACACAACTAATTCAAGTTTGTTTGAATTATTTGCAATAGCCGACCCCAAGGGGTTAAATGAAACATAAAATAAATCATTTATATAATTTAGTTATTATAGATTATAAAGGTTTTTAAACATCTGAAAGGTCATCTTAAGCCAGATTTTTATTTTATTTATTTTTTTAAATAGAGTCCGCCCAGTGAATTTTGCCCATTTCCACCACTAATTTATAACTCTTGGTATGTTGTAAAGAAAAGCAATAAATAGAATGATGGGTAAAGATATATAATTAACTGAATGATTTACACATTATTCTACATTAGAAAAAAGAACTATAAGAAAAATGTCCGAAAATAAATGTGAAATACTTCAAATAAAGCAGTTTTTCCCTCTCCATATGGACAATGCTGTTTTGGGGTTTTCTAAATAATAGTCTTTGATAGTTCACCAAAAATTATTTACTCTGCCTCATGATGAACATTTGAAGAACATCCTGGTCACTCTTTTTCAATGTAATTGAAGTGAATGAAGACTGAGGCATCAAGCTCCAAAAATACAAAAAGCACCATAATTAATTGTATCACAAGAGATCAATACAATTGTTCTCTATATTGCAAGTCTTCTGAAGACACACCCCATCTTTGTAGGGGAACACAGACATTTTAATTCAGCATTTACTGGTTCTCCTTGGCATGTGATTAGTGACAAATCATTCTGTTTAGTCTGACTTTCTTAATGAATCAATTGATTCAACCACTCTGATTGATTCGAGAATCGAGACTTACAGACTCAATCTGGTTGCAACAATTAACAGCCCGCTATAGTGCAACATGTTCAGTGAACTAAAACCTAAAATTGCATGGCTTCAGAAGACATCAAACATAGGGCTTTGTAAGCGGAGTACATTTTAGTGTGTATTTCTATGGTGCTTTTGTGACCATTTATGAGTTTAAAAGCTCCAGTCCCCATTTATTGGCATTGCATGAAAATGAGTTATTTTATTCAAAATTTATCCTTGAAAGTGATACAGATTTGAAACAACACAAGGGTGATTAAACGACGACAGAATTTTCATTTCTGGGTGACTTTGCCTTTAAGCTTTGATGAACCAGATTCAAGTTCAAACGTGTTGGAAAAAAAAGTGTCATCATGAAAAAATTAACCACTAAAAACCCTGATTATGAACACATGCCTTGCGGCGGCTGCTTGCTTTAATTAGATGAACGGACTATATAATACCAGGTGACCTTTACCACCACCAGCTCTTTAGCCTCCAGATCGGGACATTTAGTTGTCGCTGTAGACAATTATCTTGCAGGTACTACCTGCTGAGTCGGATAATAGTCCCTAATTAGCACAGGAGCAGGGAATGCAGACAGAGGTCTCTCCTTGTCTTTCGGACTGCAGCAGGGGGATGAGAGAGTAGAGGAGAGTCAATCATGTCCACTCTATTGCCAACTCACTCACTCACCCACCCAGCAGGGAGCTTTCTGCTCAGATCCAGTGCTTTCAGCAGGGTGGGAATGATGATGTATTCAGAGGTGAGTGAGTTACCAGGGGGGATATGATGGTCCTGAACTTCTAGGGCTGCCCCTGTCTCTCTGTCTTTCAGAAACGTACAAAGAAACATTGAATGCGCCGCTGGAGTGCAGAAGATTTCTCTGAAACTTCACAGTGGCTTACAAATGCTTGGACCTGAATAGAATTCGAGCACTAGAAACGACAGGGGTGAAACCATCCAAAAAACAGCAGGAACTATAACTCCACATATTCACATATTCCAGCATCAAGATTGGGTTTCATTGTCACTTTTCAAACAGACATTAAAGAGTGGCTTACGTAATTGCATATCGCTTTATTTCCAGACTGCGTGTTTATATACGTGCTGCATTTTTAAAAGAGCTTTCATGGCTCCTCATGGCGTGCTGCGAATGCACTAGGCGGTGAACCCCTGATGAACAGATCAGTGGGCCAACCAAACGGATGGAGCAACAAACATGATCATTCATCTATCAAATACACTTGGGATGACATCTGTCACCAGGCCTCTTTTTTCTTCCCTTTCCTTTCCATTTACAGCGCTAGCCTTATTGATCTAAAAGCACAAAGCAAAAGTACACGCTAATACTGATGTCACATACCAATGGCTCTTTTTTTCCACAATCCCAATGCAAAGTGAATGACGTCGGTGTCACAAAGAGACAGTCTACAGTATCGACTTTCTGAAGTACTGTAAGGCAAAGACATGCTCAGACGCTGGGACCTAAATGTCACACGCAACAAAAAGCACTGAATATTTCCCGCCACTCATCAATTATCCGGAAGCCGTGCGGAACGTACAAAAGCCCTTTAATTACATTTAATCTGCGGTCTGCATGCGAAACAGGAGGTTAACATAATATCACTGAGCCATCTTCATGGTTCAATAGTGCTAAATGACTCAACTAATGAAAGTCAGTCTGCTTCACTAACACCTTCTGACTGGTCATTTTTTTTCCTTTTTTGTGAAACAAGGCATTCTTGAAAATCCAATTTTCTCCTGTCCCCGTTTCTTTTTTTTCATGGCTGTTCACTTGTCATGTCTCATGCTTGGGAGATTATTATTTTTGTACCGTTTTGCTAGTTCTCTCCAAATCTATCACTTACAGCAGGTACAATAGCCGAATTTAATAAATCCCTTCTGCATGGACTCCCTCCTGTGCAGTGGGCTTGAAAAACGGAAGGAAACACTCGGGCTGAATGAGTGTATTCTTGGATTTAAATGTGATGTGGGCGTTCAGCAATCTTAAGTGGTTCGGAGGGGGGCTAGGGGGCATTGGCGTTTATGCTGCTGAGTAAAGTAAACTATCTGCCAAATACACTTGCGGTGAATATTCAGAGCGTGATACTATTCCCAAGGTTTTACACTGATGCATGTCCAACGAGTTAAAAGTTATGAGTGCAACAATTCGGCTCTGGAATCCGTTGAGAATCGTAAAGTAGGATGGAAAATATCAAGAACAGAATTCAAAGAAAATATCTGATAGATGTACCCGGAAAATGTACAGTACTGTTGAAGGACTAAATCACAATGTGATTGCTATATAAGGCAGGTGTGGAAACTTTATTTAAATGGTTTCAATACATTTTCTTTTTTTATATATATTTGTTTTTGGTGTTTTTGCCCTTATTATGATGTTAGTTGACAGGAAGCGCAGTTGGAGATGAGTTATATATATATAATTATTATTATTATTTATTTATTTATTTTCTAAACCAGCACAACATGTGTGTAGTCCAAAACATAGAATAACATCTCCTGCATGTGCCTCTGTTTCAAATTATCAAGATTTTCTCCCATGATTTTCTTTGGTTATAGAGTGACACGAGAAAATGTATCCCTCTACTAACCAGACCCCCTACATGAGGTCACAGAAGAGAATGGCGCACTGAGGTGGTAACAAAACACACCAAAAACAGTCCTGACACACTCTGTAGAGGCTGACAGCCAGTTTTGCATTGAGACTTCAGAGACAGTAGCATTTAAAAAGAAAGTCAGGAGCATTTTAGCAAGGCTGGCTTCAACATTACGCCAATTTCTTTTTTTTTTCTCCACTGAAACACTGCATTCATTTTTGCTCTGTTTTGCAGGATGGAAACACTGTAATTGTGGATTATTTTACCATTCATTCTCTTTGATGGCTTCATGAAAACAACCCACTCTCTCACCTCCCACTCAAATGAAACACTTTCAGGCCTTTGAGAGTTTAACAAAATGTTTGAGGAAGTAGATACAACAAAATAAAAAAAAAACGAAAGTACTTCGATATTAATTGAGAGAGTCCTATTCCCTTTTCTTCGATATTGATTAACGCCTCGATTTAAAGGCCAAAATGAAATTTAACATTCACTTGTGTGGTGAAACCTGAATGCATTCCACATTTAGCAGTCATAATTTCTGCAGTATATTGAGAAGTGATCTGACAGGTTTTTATTTTTTTATCTATTGCTCTATAGCTATAAAATGGGCTCATGATATTACTCCAATTCATAATTTCCAATTCAAGGGTTTTCACCCCTTACTGACAACTCTTTTGGACAACTTATTGACACAATATTATAACATAGAAAATACACAAAGGCATATATATTTCATAACCAAGGTTTTGAGACTTTTCATTCGCCCAGTTGAAATATATCTTGAAATATTTTTTTCATCATCCAAATCAAATGGAATGTCAAATTCTTCCACGCTCTTCATTCTCTGCTCTTTTAACAAGCATCTGTTTTGGCCTTCCACTATCAGAACATATTGACAGAACATGAAAGATAAATGTGGTTCGGAGTTTTACCTAGAGCATAAACCTTGGCCATAATTCAGAGCCTATTGCTTACAGCCAATTGTATGAGTGAAGAGAATACTAATCTCTCTTAGTACCACTGTAAAGCTTTGATGTTTGTGCTGTCCTTGTGTTTAGAGACACATGCATGAAAATTACAAATTAACAAACAGAAATGATTTGGTCTTTAAAAGAAAGAACATGTCATCGCTTTCTCCATATTTGTTCAAGGCTGGGTGTTCATAGTGTTAATTAATCATCTTTTAAAATCAGCTTGGCTCATTTACCAGAACTTACACTCAACAATTGTGCTATTGCCCCTCTAGTTAAAATGACTATTAACAACAGACATATTCTGGTTTGTTAATCTATTGTCCAAAGAAACAACCCAAGCAAATTAATTGGTTGAGACATGGTTGTACAAAATGTAGTTGGGATATTTAGTAAGATAGTTCATCCAAACATTAAAATAAGTTATCATGTACTCACCCACATGTCATTGTCACCCACATCCATATGCTTTTCTTTTTGTCTGAAATTAAGGCAACATTTTCAAAGAATAACTTTTTTAGTCCTTTTGGGGACTTGAATTGGCATCCATTTTCATTATATGGAAAAGAGCATTATATCTAGCATTAAATATAAGAAAGTGAAAAGGTTTTTTGGGTTTTTTTTTTTTTGAGAGTCCTCTTGAAGTCTAGTTGCAGTGACAGGGACCTTCAATCTAAATAGAACCAGGATTTGAGTTCAGGTAAAAATCCATTGAATTACCGGATGTGATATGAATGGAGCTCTGATTTGACCCTGCATGTCCATAGGACTCCAATCAGCTTCCATATAGAGAGTAGGTCTAGGTCTATTACACTGCAGGAGAGTCAGTCATCATAGATGTACTTCCCGACAATAGAGACCTGAAGGTTCTTTAACTCCAGAGCAGAGAACAGAGTGAATAAATAAAGTGGAAGAAAAGAAAAGTCCACAATATGGACACACACATGTACACATGAAACAGGACGTCTAGTTATCTCCACTACTTAAGTTCAGTTATGTCTGAATTTCTTTGTCGGGTCTCGTCAGTGTGTACGTTGTGCTGTGTTGGAACTTGCCTTGTGGATTATTAAAACCTGTTTAACTTCATCTTATTCGTCGTGTGTTTGTCTTGCAAGACAACCCGGGACACACTCATGTCATTACAAATCCATATGCTTTTAAAATTAAAGCAAAATATTCAGCGAATTACAACAGACAAACTAAATTGAAAACACATATGGAAAATAAAATATGAAAATAATAATAAATAAAATAAAAATAACCAACTCACTGTATATTCACTGTTATTAAAATAATACGAATAGTATTATTTCTAGTGCTGGGCAAAGATTAATCGCGATTAATCGCATCCAAAATAAAAGTTTGTGTTTGCATAATATATGTGTGTGTACTGTGTATAATTATTTTGTATATATAAATACACACATATGCATGTATATATTTAAGATTTTTATTTATATATAAATTATTTATATTTATATATAATATAAATTATGTATACATGTATATACAGTGTATACATGCAAATATTTCTTAAATAAATACATGCATATGTGTGTATTTATATATACAAAATAATTATACACAGTACACACACATATATTATGCAAACACAAACTTTTATTTTGGATGCGATTAATCGCGATTAATCTTTGCCCAGCACTAATTATTTCTTAAATTGTAAAGAAATGATACCAGCTAGCCTATATAGATATAATAACACAAGTACAACAGTAGAGTGTTGCTTGTCCAATCAGATTAGAGAACCAAAACTAACTAATCTTACAGCCTACAGTCTGCATGCATTAAAAAAAATCACTTAATTTCCCCCACTGAAAGTTCAGGCTGTCTTGGACATGTGCTCTAGCTTTCACCTTTCAGCTGCTGACACAATAAAGTCCTCGCTCACTTCACCTCCGCATATTGTCAAACAGGACATGCCCGTCAAATTCCCGTTCCTCCTTTCATTAGTACAGTAAGACCTGAAGGAGGGACAGAGGGTGAGAACCTGAATACCTTTCTCTGAGTCGCCCCCACGTTCTCATTAACACATAAAAGAACCTTAATAAAGGTGTGACCTTGGCAGTGTTTTTGCAAAACCTGCGATTCCACAGTCAAGGTCTTAGGGGCAAGATAAGCCGCGGTGCATTTTAATCCCTCCTCTGCTGAGTGGGGCATCTGGTTAAATTACTGCCTTTTCACCTCGTTTCTTTGTAGTGAGGATTTCTGTTTCGTAAGTGCTTTTTTCACTGTAGATCCCCCTACCCAACATGTAAGATCCATCTATTGTGCGATCATATTGAAGCAGACTTAAGCTCCAATCCCAGGCGTCCACGCAACACCAGGGGAGCATATTCCCAGGAACATCACGAAAGACCTGCTATTCTGGGCGAGGGAAGGATTATAAAACTTTTCAAATGTTTTCCCTCTCTCCAGCCTCTGTGAAAGCTCTTCCTGGTGCTGTTATGGTTGAATATCCAAAAGCAATTAACTTTTTCTAGCTGCCCTCTTGTACCAATGTCCCTTTGAACATTAACTTAGTCCAGCGCATGGCGCTTGAAATCTTATGTTTCCAAGGCAACCAGCCGCTAGTCGGTTGCTGCAGGGAGTTCAGCATCATAACATCGGTTCTTCAACCAGGTTAATGACCAATCACAGACAAAGGACTCCTTATCTATGAACAAGACAAGGGATGTAAGGAGGGCGAATGCAAATAACTCTACAAAGCTAACTTTTCTCTCTCATCTCAATCGCATATCACAAAATAATATACACAACACAGCTTGCTGTAAATAAAACCAACCCACTTTAAACATTCTCATGCTAACAATGAACTCTTTGAGGTCTAGTCTTGCTGCACGCTTGGGATCTTAAAAAGGCGCCACTCAGTGACAACTCCTTTTTTGTCACTTTGGTGGGGTGTCACACGGTTCACCTTCAGGCATCTGAGAAAGCAGCCCTCTCTTCCCCAAACAGACCGAGAAATGGTGTATGATGCAAAATGGAGGAATAATGTGCAAGAGAATCAAATGCATCCAAACAAGGAGAAGCTGAGAGTTATTGAGGCACTGACTTTTAGTTCAAACAATAAGTATTGCTTACCAGTTTTGAGCGTTATGGTGCTGCTTAAGTCTCAAAATACTGGTGGCATCACAGTATTTTCCAAATGGAAGTGCAGGAACACAAGCCCATTAATTGAAGAAGCATGGGACAACCAACTAAAAGATGCCACACTATTGTTTAGTTTAGTATTGCAGGCAAAACTACAACTGAAAGTTTTGGAAGAACAATACCTTCAGTTCTCTGTGAACATTATTATTATTTACTTTTTTTTTTGTATAACACGTAAAAAAAAAAATACTGAAATAAAAATAATAATGGAGATGATGATGATGATCATTAACTTTTCACTGTAATAGTATTAATAATAATAATAATAATAAAGATTATTAACTTACTTTTCAGTGTAGTAGTAGTAATAATAATAATAATAGGTATTATTATTATTAAATATGAATCTCTTGTATAAAGAATTGTAATATTCACTATAATAATATAAATAATAATAATAATAACAATATTGGATATTCCAATAATTAGTACTATTTTATTGAATATTGAAATAATAATAATAATAACAATAATTATTATTATTATTATTATTATATTATATTATTATATTCAATATATACATATTATTGTTGTATATTATTGTAATATTATTACTATTATTATTGTTATCATTAATATAGAGAATATATATTTTTAAATATGAATCTTTATACAAAAGATTGATATTTAAATTGTGGTATTATTATTATTAATAATAATATTAATAATAATACTACTATATATAAAATATTAAAATGAATAATAATAATCATTTTTAAATGTGAAATTTAGTCTGTTTTTACAGTGACTGCGCCTTCAACTTAATGATCCTGTCTCATATAGAACTCTCAACATTCTTTACACAGAGACTTTGAGGAATGATTCTGCAGTCTAAGAGATGCAATGCTATAAATTTACGTAAGGCCCGAGCCCAGCTTTGTAAAACCAGAGTGCTGATTCTGGATCAGTCTATTTTGACCTTTCTGCCAGATGGCATTACAGTGTGTGGTGTTTGGAGCCAAGCTGACGATGGAGGTGCACAGCCTCAGGCTCTGACGATTGGCATACTCATCTCTCTCTATGCAATGAATTTGACATTACGCCCCTTCCTCACCCCAAACAGATCTGCTAAGAAAAATGCTTATGTAACAACACACACAGCGAATAACAAATCTGTCTCCAAAGTCACTGCAGAAGTTTAAAGTGACCTAAAATATACAGAGCAAATCAAGACACCAAATTCAGGAATACAAGAGTTCATAGTTACATTGTCAAAATATGCATCTGCATTCACAAAACAACCTTGTGATTACATAATAGTGTACATCAACAATCTCCCAGAAGATTTGAGAAACAGACTGCATCTCACAGACATAGCATTCAAAGGAAGGTTTCGTAAATATGTGTGTTGTTTCTATAACAAGTCCTGAATAACTATTTTAACAACTGAGGTGTATTGCTATAATATGGACAATGTAAACAAAAGCTGAAAAAATTTACAATTTTAAGACCCCACGTGTCTGTCTGGTTTTGTGTTGGATTCAGAGGCTCAGGATGAAATAAAAAATGCATGAGTTCCCAGGTGAAAAGATCTTTCAGGAAGAATTCACCTGGAAGACATGCAAGTGATAAATATTGGTTTCTGCAGTGTATAAATGGAGTAAAAACATTTCTAAGTCTAATTTATTTTGCAACAAAGTACAACAATGATTGTGTATACAGGACGAGAACAAAACATTTAAACAATACGCATTTGTGACCAAATAAAATAAATAAAGCTGGCTTCCTATAATCTTAACCATATGATTATACAGACCAACACACATTCACACCTCAGAAAAAACTACAGCGATCATAATTCAATCCGAATCAGTAGATAAAAATGACAGGCGTCCTACATTAATAAGTGCAATACAAACATCAAGAAAACAAATCCTATCCTTTCATTACATGAACTCCACCTTACAGAGTTAAAACATATATGTGTGTGTGTGTGTGTGTGTGTGTGTGTGTGTGTGTGTGTGTGTGTGTGTGTGTGTGTGTGTGTGTGTGTGTGTGTGTGTGTGTGTGTGTGTGCACAGAGTTGACAAGCATTTCCCTCCATTTCATTGCCAAATTGGAGATCAGGGTAAACCTGCATGGATCTTTTATCACATTCTCAGGATAAATGAGAGCTCTTTCACTGAGGCTGCAGCATATCATTTACTGGGGGTGTAATGAGAAGGCTCAGGGAAGGCAATTAACATTTAAAATGAGAGTGGGCTCATTGAAGATGGCAGTGATGCCACGGGCCCCTGTGTGCTGTGAGACTTAGCAAATATTTGACAAATTCCGGACAATAAGAACGAAAGGCCGGGTCAGGAAAGTCCCGTTGTCTCAATGGGCACATTGTGCATTAATTTCAACCATTTATATTTGAAATTCCAGTCGCTCTGTCTGAAGTTCCCCAAACAAAGCATGTCTGAACTGCATCCATTGGAGAGAGGACAAGATTTGAGCAACAGTTTGTGAGCTGATGCTCTCAAACTGTTCAATCCTGTGCTGTCTGCTACACATTTGCGTCCAACAAACACAATGTAGATTAGAGAGAAAATACAGGATAAAAAACTAATAGAGACACTGCAAAGACTAGCTTACGAAGCAGCCATTCAAACGATACAGAAAATCCACAGCAGTGTTCTCACAGAAATTAATACAAATGAATGATTTTGGATTTTCTTTAACGCAAAACTATTAAAGACATTACAATAGGTTACAGCATGTTTTAAAGGGGACATATCATGCTAAATCCACTTTTTTTTTGCCCTTAAATGCATTTTGTTGTATATTTGGAGTGTTTAGAAGTACAGAAAAGTTGAAATTATTCTCTTCAGGTGTTTCGGTGATATCTTTATATTCTGTTTTGGTCATATTTTTCAACCTGTTCCGATTTTTCTGTTCTCTATGACGTTTTTTGAACTATTACGTCACAGTATTTGCAGCGGAACTGCCAAATAAGGACATTGACTTCCGGCCCAACACTTTGAGCAATCCGCCATTTTTATTTCTCGCTGCAATTTTGTAGTCCAAGCTAAAGGATGCAGAAGTTACGAGAGGGTAAGTTAAAATATTCGGTTGTTGGATGTAGTAACCCACACGCTTCATTACACCGTCTAATGTAGATGAACTGCCGCGCTTGTGACAGGGCGCATGTTTAACTGAAAGAACGAGCAGAGAGAGAGACCCGGTCGCGCGCGCACTCTCTCTCTTCGGAGCCAGGCGAAAGTGTAAACAAGACTTCACCGTCTCCAAACTAGACGCTGTCTTGCTCTCTCTCCCTCGCACATATTAATCAAAATAAATCGACACGGTGGTAAAAGGTCGGAAGACCAAAGTTTCATGTGTAAATACAGTAACACACCATTGCGATACATCCATATGAAGACGTTGTTCTGCAGGTTCGTCGTCTTCATTTTCATCTCGCTCCGGCTCCGACTCTGGCTCGAACATGTAAGGCTGGCTGGACAAGTCTTCCGTTGTTGACATTTTGTTAATAACGTGTGAATAAAACGTTTCTGTGCCGCTAGATAATCGTATATCTGCTATCAAACTACAAAAATGGCCGAACGGGGTGGAGTTGAACCGAGTGTCACCGCTACAACCTGGAGAGGGGGCGGGGTATGAAGTGTCTCAATTGTATTTAAGGAGACCGCACCAAAACGAGTTGCTCTCAGACGCACATCAGAAAAGGGGTAGAAAAGGGGCCTGTGGAGCTATAATAATGAGGAATTCAGACCCAAGCATTGCAGTTCCGCTTTATATAGACCACAAATGTATGATTTATATGTAAAAAGGAACAATTTAAAAGCATGATATGTCTCCTTTAACTTGTTTCCCAAAGTATTTTTTCTCTGTCTCCTCTCCATCAATAAGCTGGTGTGTGGTGGGCGTTCTGGTGCAATATGACTGCCGTTGTATCATCCAGGTGGATGCTGCACATTGGTGGTGGTTGAGGAGATTCCCCCTTCTATGCAAAGCGCTTTGAGTACCAAGGGAAGCGCTAAATACATGTAAAGAATTATTATTATTATTGTTATTATTATTATTATTATTCCATTGCCATTTCAGAAGAGAGTTCTGAACCTTGAACCAAACCAAAAATTGCTGAGATTAAACACATTACAACATTTGAAGGAAATGAATATTAAAATCAGGAAGAAAAAAATAAAGGTTAAAGATATTATGAGGGTAGCTCAATATTGTTACTGAAGCTAATGCTATCTATAGCTAGCCTGCAAAAACTTAGTATGGGCCAACTGTATTGCCATTTCCAGAGTGACAGTAGAAGGTCTGGACTTCACAGCAGCTTTCATTGGCCAAGGACTGCCCAAGAGGCAGCCCAAGCAACCAATCACATTTTGTTTTGTTCAGAGTCACCTTCAGGGGCGTGAAAATGATAAAGTCTATGTCCCTACAATAACAGACTGGCCTGCACAGTGTTGCCAACTTAGCACCTTTGTCGCTATTTTTAGTGACTTTTCAGACCCCTTTAGCGTAATTTTTTCAAAAAAGCGACTAGCGACAAATCTAGCGACTTTTTGGACAAACCTCAGTAACCTCCAAATGTTGCCAGCACAGTCCTGCGAGCGCGAGGTCTTGCTTTCTCCCTGCCATCACACCTCTCTCTGCGTCTACCCTGTTCAGTGAATGGCTGAGAGGAGCAGCAGCATGGCAGCTGACAGACGTGAATGAGCAATGTTGTTTCCACGGACTTATCATTTATCTGCTTCTCTTTTGTTTTATATAAAAAAAAAATGTTGGACCATTTTATTTTCCTTTCTTTTCTTGTGCTTATCACTTGTAATACTCACTATTACAGTGCTTTAGTTCACCCAGTTCCCGAACTCTCTCAATTCAGATAATTTTACACATGTAGTCATTCACTAGCTACTTGTTCTATTGTCAATTAGCCCCGCGTCCATTCACGCCAGCTTACAGATTGACTCGTCAACTTACTGAGGTAAACGCAGCACAATGGTATCGCTCTTTACAGCATCGGACACATAACAGTTATTAATATGATTAGCCTTTTGCTTTACTATGTTATCAAACAGCTAATAACGTGTTGCTAATGTTACACAAACCATGTTCCCGTTCGCCATCTCATTCTGCCTTCTAACAATCATCAGAAACGCTTTGAACAAATCAGAACATCACTGGAGAAAGGCATTTAGTTCATCATAACATTGTAATATACATCATACAGATGTTCAGCGGAGCCAACGGTCCATGGGTGTGACGTCACGTCTGAGGCTGAGTGAGACTACAGTAACAGTTGCTTCTCTGATTGATTGGTGAATCTCACATCTGTTGTTTAGTAGGAATTGGGCAAATTGTCCTGAAATGTTTCTTAATAAGTAAATAAACATTTTAATATTTAAAATCAACTCAACTCAACTTTTATTTAAAAAGCACTTTCAAAACCATAAAAATGGACGAAAGTAAAATAAAACTTTTATTCTATTTCAATTATATATGAACAAAATGTTTTCATAAGAGTAAATACATATTTTACAGTAAAATACTTACTTGTACAGACACATATTAAATCAATAAGCCACATGAGGCCATATACAGTGATTTTACCCGATAAGAAACCAATGTTCAATAAACATGCCATTGATTTTTAAATTATTATGAATGATTATTGGAATAAACAGTGCTTCCATGTAAAATAGTAAATTATTCTAGCTGCATGCCGTTTACAGTTACCAAGCAACACACTAACTTGGCACATTAATATAGAATGTGCAGTCACAGGTGTGAGTTTATAGTCATTTTACAGCTCAGATTTGAACGTGACTCATCTAATCAGAATTTACAGTTGGAACTATCCGTTTTAAAAACCATCATTTAAAAACCTCAAACCTCATGTAAGGTCTGTCTCCAAAGGTTTATACTTTCATCAATTTGTCTATGGAGATTCTGAATGGGTATTTTACTGTTGCAGTAGGCATATATTGTGTTGTGGCACAAACTCAGAACTTTTTTATATAGGTAGAGAACGGCAGCCCAGAGTCTATCTCTGTATTTCACAGCCTGTCCTTCCCTGCTCTGGTCTGAAGGACACATGAGATCCTGTGAATGGCCAATCAATCAATCTCCTGCAGAGGAGCAACCTCTCATGATAGTAGGTTTCTCAGTTTACTCATCTCCTGCTCAGTGTCACAGTAGCCAGACAATGTGACATGAGCTCTGCTTTAGTGAGCTGCTTTGCTACCTACTGTCTACATAGGCAGATTTCTAAGGCAGAAACTTCACTGAACCTCATGACTGATTTTGAATGCTAATCACTCCACAATGGATTTGATTTGCACGATAAAATAGATCAGCACCCCACATTGGTGTAGCACCACCCCAGCAGAGTGCGTCCACTGGATTGTAGGTCCAGTGGCACCGCAAACCTGATCCATCTCTTCCATCTCAGATAGGGGTACCCCGAATTTAGTGAATCAGACAGGTAGGGATACTAACAAAAATAGGGTTGTTTGCCAGGGATGCATCAGGAACGATCCCGATAAAAAAAATAAAAAAATCGTGACCCAAATTGGCGTGGACCAGTATATGTAACTATGATTTTGGAGTACACTTTGCAGTTTCATCACGCAGAAGCCAAGCTGCGTTGTTCAAAGATCGCCGCCTCCATTTCTGCAATAACTTCAGGTGAGTTTGAACTGTGATTAAGATATGGCAGACAAACTGAGTAACTTGATCAGTAACCTGAACAGTCCTGAAACAAATAGTGAGACAGAAGAGACCAAACGCTGTGAGCAGCTGTGCTCTGAAGCTCTGACTTAAAAAAAAAAAAATTGCAGAAATTATTAAGAAAATGGGTAGTCAGGGTTTTGATTACGATTGGCAGATAAACAACAACTTGACTGGCTACGAACAAAGAAAGACACTGACTTTTTTTAAATGTAGCCTCGTATTGCTTATGATGATTACAAAAAGCAAGTAAATGAAAATATGGGTCGGGGATCATTTCCTTGAACAATTGTGACTAAAGTTAAACAGAAACTATGTGAAAACCCCTTAGAGATGTTGAGTGATTTTCCGTGCAGCTTAAGAAAATTAATGTGCTGCCAATGATAATGATAAAGATTATGATTCGGCTATTGTAATTGAATCCGCCACTGGTGGACTGTCAAAAGAATACAGAGAACTGCTTATCAGTGGCTCTGTTTACATTCCTGATTGGGACACACTACTTCAAGGGTGTGCAGTAAGTTGGAGCCGTTTGCAGGCTCACATTGATAATACTATAGGCAAGGTTTCTGCTGCTGTTGTTGAGGCTAATACACAAACCCACCAGATGACAGAGAGTGTTTTAATTATGGTCAGACCTTAAACGATAGAAGTGACGAATTTGATAGAATTTGTCTAATTTTAGCATCCACCATGATACAGGGCTATGGCTCCGATTACAGACGTAGATGTACACTGAATGGACGGTTGTGATCTAAATTCACTGAGTATAATCTCAGCAGTGCTAGGTTGCTGCTTTTAAGATGTTTAATGGATTAAATACTGCTGTGTTTAATCTGTGTTAACACTATTAGGCAGTCTAAATGGCTCTGGTGGCTCTTGTATGCGCCTTCCCTAATGTAGCCAATGATAATAATCTCTCTCTGGGGCGTGCCTAATTTACGTGGCCAATAAAGATAGCCTTAGGTGTGGTAGGAAGGTGAATCTCATAGTCACGGGTGACGTCATCCATTTCCGGTGTGTCGCGGGAGTGTTTTGTCTGGTAAGGAGCTGCAGTCGCGGCTGTATTCCTGAATGTTTGTATTGAACTGGGTTTTATGTATTTATTTGGCTCGCGTATCTCCCTAGTGTGGACTGAGGAAGCCTGCGGTACAACGCATGTGGTACCTGATTGATTTTACGTCCTGGAGTTTAAGTGCCCTGTACATCGCAAGCAGTTTAAACCGGTAAGTTGTTAATTTATTGTTTGTTGCACTAAGGGTTTGGATTGACTACTTTAAATTTGTATGTATCTTTCTAGTTTACAGATTGAGGGAGAAACATTGCAGTGGGTTTCTCGTCGGGGCTTTTGTGGCTGTCTTCGTATATGCTGACTGTTATACCACTGATTGTTGTTCAGTATTGTGCTGCATATGGTCACGTTACAGACTCTCGTCTCGCGGTGCTTTGCTGGCTCGACTGCAGGAATGGATGCGTAATCTACCGCGAACTGCATTCACGTGCTGCTGTGGTATTGTGTTTATTTCTGTTTAAAGCTGGACACTTGCAACATCAGCTGTCTGGTAGTCTGGCGTGCCGCAGGTTCGATACGATGGCCTAACGTTACTCTCGCTTTGAGGCATCAAATGGTTTAACCATCCAGCAGTCATCATCCTGATTTGGTTCCTTTTTGAAGTGGTGAAAACGCTATATAATTTGAATTATTTTTTTGCTTGTTCTGTTTTGCTTTCTTGTTTTGTTTATGTGAACCCATTGCTTTAAACATTTAGTTGTAGATTTGTTTTTTTGAATTTATTATTTTGTTGTCAACCAAGTTTCTGTGAACTGGTTGTTAACCGGACGTTTTCTTTTGTTTGATTAGAGTTGTGAATTTGTATTTTTTTCTTGCATCCACCATTTCAGTTTACTGGTTTATTAGTGGATGGCAACCATACGTGTGTGTAATTGCTCTTAAGTCATTGAGTACTCAGTTTTATAAGAATGTATGTGTAAGTGTGTATATTTGATTGTATGTTTAATGTGTAATTCTGCTTCCTCTCCAGTTGTTGGGGTGATCAGGATTCGTGTCTGTGTGGACGAGTCTCTCTCTCTGCTTGGTGGTGGTCTCTTCCGATTGCAGTGTTCCACATTTGTGGTCTGAAGTGTGAGTGCACGAGTGTTTGCTGTGTCATTTTCAGAGAATGAGCGAGTAGTCCCCAGCCCTGGAGTGGAGGCCGAATTGTGTGTTTGTTTGTATTTTGATTCGTATATTTAAATACATTTATTAATGGTGCCCAAATAAAAACTGTAATTTTGTATTTCATCTGTCTCTGGTCTTATCTCAGCCGCAACCGAACCTGTGTGCTTTAAAGTTAATCTTATCAGGCGATTCCCCGGTAAATTTGCCTCCGGGGTGGCGTAGTCGGGTATCTTAGAGGGCTAGAGTTTAAGTCTGCCTTCTGGGGGTGAGGCAACTCTCTCTCTCTCCCTGGTGTAAACTTTAAAATGTATGCCCATTGCAAATGAACGTGCCGCAACACTAAGCTTGAGGAAACACTTGATTCTGCTGAAGAAAACTGTCAAAGATTCCGTAATGGGAAAGAGCGGTTACCAGTGTGCATGAGGTGATTTCTAAACTGTAAACAAAGCAATGCTTGCTTCCCATTTTGAATATCAATCATGTTGATTTACTTTTACTCTTCATTCCGGGCAGCTCATGTTGTCATGAAAATATTTGAGCACTGGAATGCTCAGGTAAGATGAGGTAAAACGTCTCAGGTTACGTCTGTAACCATAGTTCCCTGAGAAAGGGAACGAGACGATGCGTCGATAACGCTTTGGGAACCCCTCCAGCGTGATGCGTCTGAAGCATCTATGTCAACTAGTCCAATGGAATGAATGAAATGAGCGTCACGGGCGGGTGACGTCATGACCAGGAAGCTATAAAGAGCGCATCCGGTGAAACCGGCTTTAGCTTCAAAATTTGCCGAAGCAAGTCGATCACAGGGATGCAGGAAGTATGGCAGGGCGACGCATCGTCTCGTTCCCTTTCTCAGGGAACTATGGTTGTAACACTCCCCTAAGAACTAAGTGGAGTTCACACTATAAAGGGAGAACAGTCGTCCCGTTGGAATAAATCAAAAAGAATGGAGGAGTTTTAAACACAAAATAAGACAAATAGAATAGCAAAAAAGCCCAAAGTGTAATTATAAGACAACAGTATAAACCCAGTAAACAATTGCACACTCGTGAATAAAGGTTCATGTGTGTGTGTGTACAAGTCTCTCAGTCCAGCGTGTACTATTTGCAAAGTCAGATCAGCCTCACCGGCAAGGATGGTAAATCCGTGAGCAGAATCTGTGGTGTCTCCAGCTGTTTAAAGTTCCCCGGATAAGTAATCCACACTCCAATGCAAGGATATACTCCACAAAGGATCGGCAGTCGACGCTCCAAAAACAGCCAGGCAAAAAAAGACAGGTAATCCACTACGATCGTGTCCGTATCATAAACGAATGAGCGCGCTCCCGATTGCCGGTATGCCGGTCCTATATATTTAAAAACACCCTCTCAGTTCCTGTTTGGGTGAGGTGTAATCACATGACACCCCGTCTCGCCCGGAACGCATCTCGCGAGACGGGAGATGCAGCCCAACAACACAAACACATTAGGGAAAAATACAGATACAGGAGAAAGCATATAAAACAAAATGATCAACCAAACACTCCTATTAGTCGATCTACTATAAATATACTTCCCCTTATGTGGCCACGCTACATAGATCTGGTGGTGAGTTTTTGGATACTTCCCCAGGTCTTGCATAACTCAGCCAGTATGTGGGAGGTGAATTGTGCTCCCCTGTCTGATATCAGGTATTTGGGAACCCCCCAACGAGTAAAAACTTCTTCCCTTAGAATTTTAACAATCTTCTGTGTCTTGCTATCCCTAAGGGGGAACATCTCTAGCCATTGAGTGTAGTAATCTACAATCACTAGGAGGTATGTGTGCTGTTTCTTACTGCTGGGGAAGGGTCCCATCAAATCCGGATATTAAGGCTTTAGAGGCCGCCATACTCCTAGTGGAATGAGCTCTGACTGCCAAAGGACAAGGCTGGCCAGAGGACTCATAAGCAAGAGAAATAGCCTCGACTATCCACTTACTAACTGTCTGCTTAGAGGCAGGAAGACCTTTCTTGGGTGACCCAAAACAGACAAACAATTGATCGGACTTCCTCCATGGAGAAGAACGATGAACATAAGTATCCAATGCTCGCACTGGACACAAAAGGTTCAGCTTTTCCTGGTCCGAAGAAGCAAAAGGAGGAGGACAGAAAGCCTGAAGCACAATAGGCCTCGGAATAATGGTTGGCACCTTAGGGACATAACCTTGCTTAGGGTATAAGAATGCCTTGACCATCCCCGGTGCAAATTCAAGGCAGGTGAGAGATACCGAAAGGGCCTGAAGATCTCCGACTCTTTTGAGGGACGAAATGGCTAATAGAAAAACAGTCTTGAAAGTAAGAAATTTCTCTGAGACCGACTCTAAGGGCTCAAACGGAGCCCCAGATAGGCCTTCTAATACTAATGCCAGGTCCTAAGCCGGCATCCTAGTGCGTGTTGCAGGCCTCAGCCTCAGGGTGCCACGAAGGAAACGAGTAATCAGGGGGTCTCGACCCAACGATGTACCACCCACCGGGACGTGGAAGGCCGCAATGGCCGCCACGTATACCTTTAAGGTGGATGGACATAAACCTGACGCAAAGCGATCCTGCAGAAACTCCAGTACTGTGTTTACTGAACAGTTAACCGGATCCCACTGACGCTGGTGACACCAAGAAGTGAAGACTCTCCATTTCAGAGAATAACGTTTCCTCGTAGCGGGAGCTCTGGAGCTTAGAATGGTCTCAACAACCTCGGTTGAGAGACCACTCTCTATGAGTTGGGCCCCCTCAGAGGCCAAACCCACAGTTTCCAAATCTCTGGTCAGGGGTGAAATATTGTGCCCCCGGCTTGAGACAGAAGGTCTCTCCTGATCGGGATCTCCAAGGGAGGACCGTCTAGGAGATGAATCAGGTCCGCAAATCAGATTCGACTCGGCCAGCGTGGTGCTACTAGCAATAGGCTTATTCCGTACTGACGAACTCGCTCCAGAACTCCCGGGAGCAGAGCAATAGGGGGAAAGGCGTACAGACGCAGCCTCGGCCACGTCTGTACCATAGCATCCAGCCCCAGGGGGGCTGGGTGAGTAAGGGAGAACCAGAGTGGACAGTGCGTCGTATGCTGAGACGCAAACAGATCCACTTCTGCCTGGCCATAAAACTCCCATATCTTCTCCACCACCTCGGGGTGGAGTCTCCAGTCCCCTGGCCTCAGCTCCTGCCTCGACAGGACATCTGCTCCAATATTCTGGCCCCCCGGAATATACACTGCCCTCAGAGAGAGTACTTTCCCCAGGGACCATAGGAGGATCTGGTGTGCCAGCTTGCATAGCGGACGCGAACGCAGACCCCCCTGACGATTCAGATAAGAGACCACCGATGTGTTGTCTGTCCGGACGAGCACATGGTGACCCCTCAGGTCTGGGAGGAAATGTCTCAACGCATTGAAGACGGCCATCATTTCCAGGCAATTTATGTGCCAGGAGAGATGATGACTCCTCCACAGACCCTGAGCTGAGCGGCCTTCCATTACCGCTCCCCAGCCGGTGAGGGAAGCATCTGTCGAGATCGCAACTCGATGGCAAAGAGCTCCCAACACCGGACCCTGGGACAGGAACCAATGTTTCCTCCATATAACCAAGGCGCGGAGACACCGCCGCGTGATCTTGATCATACGAAGTGGGGTTCTCATTGGAGAACCCTCTGGTCCTGAGCCACCACTGCAAAGGTCTCATGTACAGCAGGCCAAAAGGTATCACGTTGGACGCTGCTGCCATGAGGCCTAACAGTCTCTCGAACTGTTTCACAGTGCGTGACTGGCCTAGCTTTAGCTCTTTCATGGCTGTCAGGATAGCAGCTACACGAGCGGGGCGAGAGGACGGCTCGCATCGTGACTGAATCCCATACCACACCAAGAAAAGTGGTCCTCTGTAATGGAGAAAGCACACTCTTCTTGGCGTTGAGCCTCAACCCCAATTTCTGCATATGTGCGAGGACGACATCTCGATGCCGAACCGCTAACTGTTCTGATTCCGCTAGAATCAGCCAGTCGTCTATATAATTCAGAATGCGTATGCCCTGCAGCCTGAGCAGGGCCAGAGCTGCATCTACGCACTTCGTGAATGTGCGGGGTGATAAAGCTAGACCGAATGGAAGCACCCGATACTGGTATTCTTTGCCCCCGAAAGAAAACCTCAGGAACTTCCTGTGCTGAGGGAGGATGGAGACATGGAAGTAAGCGTCCTTCAGATCTATCCTGACAAACCAGTCCTCGGATCTGATTTGAGTCACGATCTGTTTGAGTGTCAGCATCTTGAACTTGAGTTTCTGAACTGTACGATTCAAAAGACGAAGATCTAAAATGGGACACAACCCCCCATCCTTTTTTGGAACGATGAAGTATCGGCTGTAAAAACCCGATTCTCTGTCGGGTGGATACACCTGCTCTATCGCTTCTTTTGCTAGAAGAGCTTTTACCTCTTGCTCCATCACCAGAGCCTGCTCAGGATGCACCAACGTGGGCAACACCCCGTTGTAGCATGGAGGACGAGAACCAAACTGGATTCTGTATCCCTTCTCTACTATTTACAGGACCCATTGAGAAATATTTGACAGTTTCTTCCAATCTGTCAGAAAATCTACTAAGGGAACCAGCCTCTCTAGGGGGGCCTGAAACATATCGGCAGGAACCACCCGAACTGAACGTTTTTGAACCCCCCTCAGAAGGTTCATGTCTGACGCAATGTCGCGTTGACATTGCACCAGACGATTGCTGGGAACCACTGCGCCCCGAGACCAAGGGTGCGGGGTTGGCAGAATGGCCCCCTGAGGACACCGAGGTGGAACGGACATCGTATGCTGAGGTGTGACCCGCTCCAACCCGGGTGGGGCTGCCCTCATGGGTCTGACGCCATAGGCGTCAGGACCTTTTCTTTTGAGCCGAAGCCTTCTTAGCCTGAAGAATGGTCCTCAGATCCGGCTTCTGCTTCGAAGGCTTCGGCTGAGAGTGTTGCGTCTGCCTTCAATGTTTCTGTGGCGGAGCACGAGACGCAACACTCTCTTTTTGCTGTGCTCTATATGAGGAGCTTGACGGCTGGGGCTGCTCACGCCCAGCAGCCCCAGGGGGTTGGACACGGCGAGGGAGAATTTTTTTTAAAAGCTTCTGACTGTTTCTTGGGCTCCTGGAACCTCTCGACGACCGAATTAACAGCGTCGCCGAAGAGGCCAGAAGGCTCAATAGGTGCATCTAAAAGGAAAGCACGATCTTTATCCTTTATTTCTGCCAGATTCAGCCAAAGGTGCCTCTCAGTGGCTACAAGGGCTGCCATAGACCGCCCAATCGCTCTGGCGGTCTCCTTAGTAGCCCTGAGAGACAAATCTGTGGCCCGACAAAGTTCTCGAACCTCATCGGGCCCAACCCCCTCACTCCTGTCCAAATCCCCCAGCAGATCAGCCTGATATGCCTGGAGCAATGCCATAGTGTGTAAGCACGCTCCAGCCCTACCTGCTGCCGTATATGCTTTGCCCACGAGTGTAGATGTTGTTTTTAACGGTTTCGTGGGCAAAGCTGAGGCCTTCAGAGACGATGCTGAACCAGGTGAGAGATAGCTCGCGAGCGTCTGTTCAGCCTGGGGCATCGACTCATAACCATACTCTCTCAGTCCCTTAATCCCCGAATATACATGAACTTGGGGACTATATAATCGAGAAGAATATGGCTTATTCCAAGATCTGGACAGCTCACTGTGCAGATCAGGGAAAAAGGGAAGGCCTCGTGGTGGAGATGATTTATTAGATGTTAGGAAACGCTCATCTAATTTACTTTTAGGACGAGTGTCCCTCTTCTCGGCTGGCCAATCAATGTGTAATTTATCAACAGCACGAGTTATCATCTCCACCAGCTCCTCATATGCTGGGGAAGAGGATGGCGAGTCCCCTTCCCGAGTGATTTTGTCACTACCAACGCTCAGCACATCTAACTCCTCAGAGCTAGAGCACTGAAGCATTGGGCTCTCTCCCCGGGCGGAAGAAGCCGCAGCGCGGGCTTCCGACACCGGCTCGAGAGCACTGGATCCCCCAGGACAGGAAGGAGATAAGGCCCTCGGACCCGTCTCCAACCCTTCTGAGAGATCCTTTTGCGATCCCCAGGAATGCATTCTCCGTGCTGCCTCGGCAGCAGCGGGTCCTGCACCCTGAGGAACGCGAGGCTGATCACTTTCCTCAAAAAGTGACAGCCGGGAGCGGAGCATGCGAAGCGGAAGCTTCTCACAATGCTGGCAATCAGCCCCCTCGAAGGCTGATACCGCATGCTCCACTCCCAAACACATTACACAAAGCTCGTGTATGTCCCCACCCGTTAAATAGCGCGGGCAGGGAGAAGCACAGAGTTTATATAATTGTTTCGCCATGATAGATATATGAACAGACAACAGTAAATATGACAGACAGAGTACACAGATCGCTTGCTGAGGCAACAGAAGCTAAAGCCGGTTTCACCGGATGCGCTCTTTATAGCTTCCTGGTCATGACGTCACCCGCCCGTGACGCTCATTTCATTCATTCCATTGGACTAGTTGACATAGATGCTTCAGACGCATCACGCTGGAGGCGTTCCCAAAGCGTTATCGACGCATCGCGAGTTCCCTCGAAAGGGAATTAGAACAGTCTTCTGTCCGTGCCATCTTGACTTCTTTGCTCGCTTTCATCAGTCTCTCTCACTGGCGGTCCCGACGCCAATTCAACATGCTGAATCGGGTGAACTGCTGCTGACATGGAACACACTGCAAAAACTAGCCCGACAGACGCTCACCAATGGTCGACCGTCAGCTTGGTGTGTCACGGCCCTATAAATAATTATTTTCATGAGGTTCCTTGCGCAATACTATGTTATTACCTCAAAACACTTTTACTTTAGTTCATGATTTGTAAACAAATAAATTTTGACATTCACATCACATAACCAGCTTCATTTTCTAGGGTAGTAAATTTGCCCGGGAACTCACCTGCTACAGCGTTGCACTTGCGATCTGAAGCGCTCAGCTACGAGTCCTGTGAAACACGGGTTACGATAAAATAGCACTAAAACATGTAGGAGCAGCTAAAATGGCATGGTTGCTTCAGCAAGCGCATTTTTATCTCACGTTTGCTTTTGTTAACACTATTGGTACAATATTTCCAAATGCAATAGAGCATATAACGTTTGCGCAACACACTGGATAGCCTTTCCGAAAAGCCATGATATGTACAACCAGATTTTTTTCAGTTTTTTCTTTTTCAGTTTTTCCAATGAGCCTGGGTTGCACACAAATAATACAGGCATTTCACTGAGCCCAAAGCAATGCATTCTGGGTTTACCTTCTCCACAAAGGATAAATGAGATGCTACTTTCCAGTCTTATGAGGCAGAGAAATTAAGATGCCTAACTTTCAGAACAACTTTCACGTCCAGAGGGAGGCTTATGGTGTCTTAAAATGCTGCATATGGAGGAAGCTCACTTGGTTTGGGAAAAGGGCAATGGAGTCAGTAAAGTTTCAATTGGTTATTTGTATTTTATTTGCATGTTTGAACACAAAAGAAAACCTAACCTAAATAAATGTGATACACTCACAAGCCCTCAGAACAAATACCAGAAAATAAAATACTCTGTATTATTGAAAGTGGCAATGAAAGACGTTGATTGACAAGCCAGTTAACTTAGCACTGTTTGGTGTCTGCAAAAGCCAATCCCAATCTCACAGGATGCCCTGCTTAAATGGGAAGATACACCCGTCCATGATTGGAGAATTCCCTTGAGAGACAGGCAGAGGGGTTCAGAATTATGGTGGTAATGGGGGGATGGGGAAACAAAGCAACATTTACAAAGAGATAGCGGCTGCTTTCTTTTCTATTTCCATCCTGCCTAAAATCGTCTGAGCGATGTGAAGCTGTAGCATGTCTGTTCTAGTAAACTTCAAACTCTGCTTTCCTTTTTTTCATTGCAACTCTCAAACAGTGAACTGACAAATGTGATCTTTTGTCAGAAACAAGAAGCATTGTCACGGAAGTTCCACAAGCAAAAATAATTTGCTTAAAAGCTGCTGGAGCATTTTGGTTTGTATAGGGCACATTCAGAAGCGAGAATACAATTGAATCCCATTCGAATCTAATGTGGCTGACTGAAGAAAAAGGTTAACAATTGCCAGTATAACGTTGTATTTGCTACAATGAGAACACGGGAACTGTGGGACACCTTTCAGCATGAGCAGTCAGTTTAACAAGCAAACAATTACATACATTGTTTGATTGGAATGAGAAAGCCTTTTTTGCCATTCGCACATACACAGGGTCACTAATTATTCTAATTATTTCAATTCACGTCTTTTCCATAAAAGCAGTCCTTCTGGAAGAATTTCCCAGGGTATCCATAAAAATGTGAATGAACTATATCATAAAAATGAGGATGATCACATCCGCATTGTGCTAGTGATTTAGAGAGGTAAATTCAATCTTTTTGATTTTAGGACGAGCAGCGGTGTTGTTTTGGATGTTGTTGCTCGAGAGTTTAAAGGTATTACACAGGCAGCGATAACCTTCTATACATAGCGGTCAGGAAATCCTCCTTTATCGCAGCACAAAGAAAGCAATGGCTTTCTTGAGCTGCCTTCAGATCCATCTGATGATGGGCGTGCAAAACAGATCAGGATAAAACAAGCCAGAGAGAGATGCAATATTTCCTCCGAGGCAGTAGTATAATGGCCTGGATCTCGGCTGTGATAGATTTTTCTTTGACGCTGCGTAAAGAAAATTTCCACGCTATCAGGATTCCATCTGTAAGCGCAAACAATGGCAAGATGGGTTGCTGCCTAGTTTATTTGTTTCGCATTTGTTCTTCATTCCCGGTGGGTAATAGTTTGCAGAGAAGTGTCATTGACTAAAACAGACAAACATTTAAGCCGAGAGGTGCCCTGACTGTAAAACAGCCTCCGAAGCCACCACTATTGATTTCTTGTCCAGGGTACACAAACATAGGGCCAGGGGAGACTACCATCTTTATCGGTGCTTTCCATCTCCACTCTGACTGATAGGCTCGGTCATGAGCCCCGGGTAACGGTTTTGTCCTCTACATACATAGGTGACACTGAAACCCCTCAGCATTGTTTACTTCTATGGCCCTGTCATGAGCAAGCGCCAATGCTTACGGTTCTGAACTAATGGACTGATACAGTCAGACCAGGCAACAGAGCAATGGCCACAAAAAGCAATTCAGAAGGACACCCGGTATTTAAAAATGTCAGCTTCACTAAAAGGATGATTTCTCATCTTGAAAGTTTTGCAATTAAAGGTCAAGCTGTTTTATACTCTGTTATATGGTGCTGTAAGACTTTATATCTGCGAGAAGTGTGTGAGTAATACCATAAAATTCACAATGACAATGAATTTCGAAGAGCTTTTGACTAAAGTAGTACTTTATAGAATACTTGAGCAAGACTTCAAAAAGACATCTTTGATTTATCCCTCAGCATACTGTGTGTGTGTGTGTGTGTGTGTGTCTGTGTGTCTGTGTGTGTGTGTGTGTGTGTGTGTGTGTGTGTGTGTGTGTGTGTGTGTGTGTGTGTGTGTGTGTGTGTGTGTGTGTGTGTGTGTGTGTGTGTGTGTGTGTGTGTGTGTGTGTGTGTGTGTGTGTGTGTGATTTGCAGCATTATATGCTTTCTGTTTCCCTCGACATGTGGTATAATTAAAACACTCAGCTGTTATTGACTCATGATAATTGCTCACAATAGATGTCAAAGATGTCACACATCTTTTTCCTATCTATTAATTTATTTAAAGGGGTGGTTGATTATGATTTCACTTTTCTAACTTTAGTTAGTGTGTAATGTTGCTGTGTGAAAATAAACAAGATCTGCAAAGTTACGAAGCTCAAAGTTCAAAGCAAAGGAAGAAATGGCTTTTTAAGGACTACAACAAAAAGCTGCTAGGGACAACACGACATTCCTCCAGGGTTAGTGACATCACCAACCCTAACATTTATATAAACCCCGCCCCCGGGAACGAGACTTATAGATTATCATGACAGAATATGCTAATCAATGACTAGAAGATAACTACACATAAGCTACATAAATTCATCAATTAACCATTCAGAAATGTTGTCTACATGTTGTCACTTCTTCTTCAGGCTCTCCATGACTCGGGTTTGAACATAAAAGGCTAAAAGTTTTTGAAATGTTCAGTGTGTGTCTGTGTGAGGTAATTGAAGCTGCAAACACACAAGAGCTCTTGAAGCTCCTGAAACACAAAAACGGTGCGTTTTTTTTGCTCACCCTCAAAAAGTAACAATTTTAACATGCTATAGAAATATCTGTGGGGTATTTTGAGCTAAAACTTCACAAACAAACTAGGGACATCAAATACTTATTTTACATCTTGTGCAAATGACATTATACCACCCCTTTAAAAATACATAAAAATGAAATTCTCACATACAATAAATTAAACACATCTTCTATGATCAAGCATCTTTAATTTATTAAAATATATATATATATAATTTTTTTTTTTATTATTATTATTTTTTTATTTTTTTTTATTCATTCAAGTTTTGGGGGGCATCGAGACAAAAATGTTACAAATATTTTCATACAACAATGAAGACAAAAAGCCACATTAAAATTATGAAATTCTTGACAAAATAAAAAACAGTTATTGTTATTTCGGCAACACTTTACAATAAGATTTCATTAGTTACCATTAATTAACTATTTTAGTTAACATGAGCTAAGCATGGACAATAATTCTACAGCATTTATCAATCTTAGTTAATGTTCATTTCAACATTTACTAGTACATGATTCAAATCAAATGTTGTATTTGTTAACATTAGTTAATGCACTGTGAACTAACATGAACAAAAAATCAACAGCTGTTTTTTTTTATTAACTAACAGATTAACAAAGATTAACAAATACTGTAACAAATGTATTGCTCATGTTTAGTTCATGTTAGTTAATACATGAACTAATGTTAACAGATAAAACTTACTTACAAATAAACTAAAGTGCTACTGTTATTTCTTATAAAAAAAGTAAATTCTTCACTTTATTATAAATTAAGTTATGAACAATTAATTCATGATGTCTGAAAAAGAAGATACCTTTTAAATGTTCTTTGAAAATAAGAGAAGCGAACTCTTACATATTCAAGGTTTAATACAAATATTACTTTTATTTATTTGTACTATTACTATTACTACAAACTTGTACTTTTTTCTTGATGGTTGAACCACATTACATGTTTGATGTTTACTGTCAATAATAATTTTTTATTTCTAACCATATGTAAGCAACACAAAATTTTTTCCTTTTCTTTATTGTGGAAACTCTTTTATCTTTAATGTGAAATTGACCCAAATATTCTTAATAAGAACAGGGTGCAGGTCCTCCAAACTAGATAAGCCCTCGCCTGAATTCTGACTGTGTGCCGCTCCCTCTGCTCACTCTACAGTTACTTCCTGTTTGGCAGCCATTAAAGGTATGAAATGACCAAACACACTTTGCGAAATATTGCCAGTTCTACTGCCTTACCAAGCGTTCTCTATCTACTGTCTGTCTTGTGTATGAGCATTGCCTGCTTTTTTTGATTACTGTCTGTAGGATTTCTCTTTGGACTTGACTGCCTTTTTGGATTGTTTATGGTGTTTGATCTTCTCGCCTGCCTTCTCGACTCCTGCCTTTGGATATCCCTTAGTGTGTTTGCCATATGGATCTATAGAAGTGATTTTGACCCTTTGCCTGTTCTCTATTCTGTCTGTGGACTGTCCTTAATAAACTTCAGCACATAGATTCTAATACGGCTTCCGCCTCTTCATTAAAGAATACTTTGCCACCGATGAATCCAGCAGAAGTTTCTGAGCTTCAAGCGCATTCGCTTACCAAAGTGAGGTGCTTAAAGAATACCGGGAACAGCTCGACAAGCTCCAGTCTGCCAACGAATATCAGACCCACTAACTTCAATCGCTTCCTCCACCCGCACCATACACAGTAAACTTTGCGATGCCCGATAAATTTGACGGTTCAGCTGAACATTGCAGAGGGTTTATTCACCAGTTTATTGCTTTTCTGATGACACTACTCTCTGGGAAAGCGATTGAGTGGGCTTCAGCAGTTTGGGAAGCTGATTTGATGTTTAGGACTTCTTGTGATTACTTCATTAATCAGCTAAAAGATGTGTTTGAATATCCTGCGGGGGGCAAGGATGTATCGACACAGCTGCTACACATGTCTCAGGGTAACCGTACTGCTGCAGAGTATGCTATTGAATTCAGAACACTCGCAGCTCAGAGTGGGTGTAACGATGTTTCACTGAAGGCTGTGTTTCAACAAAGTCTCAATGCTGAGCTGCAAACCGAGTTGGCCTGCAAGGGTAAGAATTTTTCGTTTTCTGATTATGTGACACTTGCTATCAAAATTGATAACTTGATGAAAAATGCTCCCAAGAAGAGATCTGTTCGATGGTCGCAACACATCAGCCTCATCATGTTCCGCAGCTCACCTCAATACCGGAATCAAAACCCAGTCAGGAACCAATGCAACTGGGTTTCTCCAGACTCTCTGAGGAGGAGAGAACTCGACGGAGGCTGCTCAACCTGTGCTTTTACTGTGGTGAAGCAGGCCACCATAGCCTGGACTGCTCGCACAAGGCTCGGAGAGCCACCAAGACTACCACCCGGGTAAATATTGAGCAATTTTCTCTCCTCTCTATCAAGTCTGTTACCTTTCCTGTTCGGCTAACTACTGAAAATATTTCTATTGATTTAACAGCGTTGATCGACTTTGGAGCAGCCCTGAACCTGATTCATAAAGACCTCATCGCTAAATTCAACATTCCTACTCAACCATGCACACCGCCTATCAAAATCAGTGCTGTTAACAATGCACCCATAGGAGATGGAATCACTCAACAGACACAACCCCTTCGACTTCATGTCGGAATATTCCATCAAGAGGCCA
The DNA here is from genome assembly GCF_965113295.1 of Leuciscus leuciscus. Taxonomy (NCBI): domain Eukaryota; kingdom Metazoa; phylum Chordata; class Actinopteri; order Cypriniformes; family Leuciscidae; genus Leuciscus; species Leuciscus leuciscus. Next base: position 22,966,443 of record NC_138731.1, read on the forward strand.
TCTCTTTCTACGTCATTAACTCGCCTAGACATGAAATCATCCTTGGCTTTTCCTGGTCATCTGTCCACGACCCAGTTATCTCCTGGCGCCATGGTGAGCTAACTCATTGGTCTGAATTTTGCCTCAACCATTGTATGCTCTTCTCTGCAATCCAGACATGTTTTACTACAAGCATTGAAAGCCCAGACACCAAGCAAACCACGAAGATTCCTACCTGTTATAATGACCTCATCGAAGTATTTAGCAAAACCAAGCCCATGCAACTTCTGCTTCATCGACAATGGGACTGGGCCATAGACCTGTTGCCCAATGCCATGCCCCCTAAAAGCAAAGTGTATCCTCTGTCACACAGCGACTATGAATACCTGGTCATGCCCTATGGTCTTTCCAATTCGCCTGCTGTCTTTCAGTCCTTTATCAATGAGATTTGTCATGACCTCTTAAACCAGTATGTAGTGGCCTACATCGATGACATATTAATATATTCTAAGTCTGAAGCCGACCACATTTGTCACGTCAAGACAGTGCCCACTTGTCTATTCGAGAACCAGCTATATGTCAAAGCTGAGAAGTGTGAGTTTCATGTTAAACAAACAACTTTCTTGGGATGTAACATCAGCCATCAAGGTGTAAAGATGAACCAATCCAAGGTCCAAGCAGTCACTGAATGGCCCCAACCTACCACAATAAAGGAATTGCAGAGGTTCCTAGGCTTCGCAAATTTCTACAGACGCTTCATAAGAAACTACAGTCTGATTGCTTCTCCGTTGACATCACTACTAAAAGGCAAATCTACTAAGATCAAGTGGTCTGAAGAAGCCGCCAAAGCTTTCAATAAACTTAAGGACAGTTTTACCACGGCCCCCATCCTCAAACATCCTGATCCCAATCTCCCCTTTGTGGTTGAGGTCGACGCCTCGGATTGTGGGATCGGAGCCGTGCTATCACAACATCACAGCCATTCATTCTCTACCCCTGTGGTTTTTTCTCAAGAAAGTTGACTTCAGCCGAACATAACTATGATGTGAGAAATAAAGAACTGTTATCCATGAAGGCAGCCATTGAAGAGTGGAGACATTGGCTGGAGGGGGCAGTTCATCCTTCATCACAGCAAGTCATCACAGATCACAAAAACCTGGAATACATTAACCCCCCGAGGTCGGCTATCACGCCGGCACGATAGGCACGCTTTATTTCTTATCAGTGCAAGAGAGACTCAAAATACTCTGTTGACTTAGATCTTACAAACAAGTTTCATACATCAATCGATCCTGTTAAGTGTGCATTTTTTTGTGTGTGTATACTCACAATAAAAACAAAGTGTTGTGCTTTTTGCCAAATAAAGAAAAATAAACATGATGCGAGTTCTGCCTACTCTCTGTCAGTGTAGTCCATTCTGAAACGCGTCCGAAAATGAACTGTAACTCAGCGAATACTCAGTCAAACAGGCATACAGACACACAGGCATGAAGCTTGAATTCTCTTCTTTTAAATGAAGTAATTTTTATAAAAAACTAATATTCTCAGTTTATGTAATATGTATGGAAAGAGAGAGATGTCAGTCGTTCTCATCTCATCTCATTAAGTTTTAATGTGACCCCGCCCACGGAGAGTGCGTGCTATTCAAACGCAAATTATCTGAGGCGATACAAACCTGTGAAACGCTCACATCAGCTGGATAACACACACCGCGAGTTCACTTTCAGACTCATGTACTTTACGACACTGTGAGGAATAATACTATCTTAATAATAATCCTGGAAAATTTACCTCAGTAGTGCTGGAAGTTTCATTTCGAGGAGCGACGGATCCAGCTGAGGAATAGGTCAGTACAATATTTTCTTTGTTCTTATCGCAAGTGTCTGTACACGCAAAAAGACTGTTTAAATATGAATCGCATTTCAGTGTATGAATGAATGAACGCACAGATGCGCGCTGTTGTGTAGCTACAGCTGGCAAAAATACTGTTTAAATTTGAATCGCGTTTCTGTGTGTGAATGAATGAATGCACAGATGCGCGCTGTTGTGTAGCTACAGCTGGCAAAAATACTGTTTAAATATGAATCGCGTTTTTGTGTGTGAATGAATGAACAGCTTTTACCAAACTCTATTGCTATACAGAGATGTACGTATGATAAAATGTATACTTTAGTTTTTACAAAGAAAGATTACACTGTAAATATTGTTAACATTTTAATTGTTGTTGTAATTGTATAACCTTTTTAATAAAATAGCAAAAATATATATATAAAAGGATAGATGTAAACAAAATCTTAAAAGGTCAATATAAGCCTTCTCTTTAAATTATTTTTATTGTGCTATATTAGTGACACATTTGGGTAGATAATATATTCCATAACTTTCTGAAAATACAGTGAGAAAAATTAACTGCACTATTACTAGAAATGTTTGCCTTGGATATTATACAATTTGCAAGCACAATTTGTAAAAAAAACAACAACTGTGTTTCCAACTGTGAACCAATTTTATATATATATCAGAGCATGTGAGCGGAGTGAAGCGGGAGCGAGTGGGGAGTGGGAGCGGGCGGATCTTGGACAGAGCGCAATTTTTAAAAGGACGGAGCGTCGCCTTATTTCCCGCTCCAATTTCGCTCAGTTCACACCACGAGTCTGAAGCATGCTCAGTCAAACCTAAACCAGGATCCATCTGTCTTGCACAGTCATCCACAGTAGACTATTTTCAGTCAAAACTCGGCTCAATAATAGAGTTCAAAAAGTAGGCTACTTCAAAAAGTCATACAGGTGTAGGCTACTATTAATATAAAACTAACTAACAATGATAATGTGGTACAAGAAAACGAATGTGGAGACATCGTTTCAGTCAGCAAAGATTCATTTTGGAATCTCAAAAGACAGATCTCTCGAAAACATGAACGTGACCTACGCGAACACGCAACAAAAGGTTAGCAAATTGAATACGGTAACTTGTAACAAAGTGTAAAATAAATATAGTGTAATATTCAAACAAATTCGTTTTTTCATTCAAGTAGACCTAATGGTTCGTTTTATTTAGCCGAATTTGTGTCGTCCGTAATAATATTTATATTATTAGGCCCATTTATTCGTTTAATTTTACAGCAGTTTGTGTGTATGGAAGCCAATTTAAATTTTAATCGTGCGCGTTGCGCAAAAGTTCACTTATCAAAATTCTGGCCTTATAGTTAATTTACTTTTAAAAAATTTATATTTTTGTTTATATAATTTTTATTCTCACCGCTCACATGCTCTGATATATATATATATATATATATATATATATATATATACACATATATATATTTATTTATTTATTTTGTCCTTGCATTCTTTCTTGTGGCTCAGTGACACACCTGAATGAAAGGCTAATTATGGGTGTGAACTTCTCAGGTGTGAACCACTCAATATACATGATGGTGTTGGATCGTTTACGCCCACCCGCATATTGCCTTTCCAAACAAAAAGTGTCTTACAAAATTTAAATCAATGTATTGTTTTATGTGAATGATTAGGCATGATGATTTTCACATCATTTTGAAGAAAAAACTCTAGGCAACAAAATGCATTATTCAGAAGTCTTATGGACACATATTTAGTATGTGTTTTGTGGCCTTATTTCATTTTTAGTTTTTTCAATAACCATGCATAAACATTATTCTCTCAAAAATACAAACATGTACATACATGTTGCTCACATATTATGGTAGCCCTGTTTGTGCTAAATAGAGTGTAATTACACCTTTGCCATTAATATGTTTATAAGCAACTGAAAAAAGCACAAATGTCAGGGCATGTCAGAACATCTCAAGGACCCCAAAAACCCCCAAAAACACCTTAGACCCCCAAAACCCCCAAAAACACCTTAGACCCCAGAGGGTTAAGGGTGTCAATCGCCTGAACCCTCGTTAAGCTCGTTGGTCCCTGTTCTTCAGTCACTTTCAATTTACAGTCACTTACAGACCCTGGCTACAAGAACAGTAAGGCTGACGCCTTGTCCAGACGCCATGATCCCCCTACTGAAAGTAGTTCACCCGAGTCTATTCTGCCTCCATCGGTTATTATAGCTCTAGTCACTTGGGACCTAATGGAGGAGGTCCAACGAGCCTATCAACAGGAACCACCGCCCGTCAACACTCCCCCCAACAAACAGTATGTACCACAAGCTCTTCGTCAAAGAGTCATGCAGTGGGTCCACACATCTCTAAGCTCGGGTCACCCTGGGATTTCCCGTACACTCCATCTGTTACAAAACTCCTTCTGGTGACCATCAATGACTAAGGACGTTGCAACCTATGTTAAGTCCTACCATGTCCGCACAATCCAAGACCCTCAAGGAGTTGCCCTCGGGCCTCCTCCAACCTCTGCCGATTCCACAACATCCATGGTCACATTTGTCCATAGACTTCATCACGGATCTGCCCCTCTCAAGCGGTTTCACGACTACACTGGTAATCATTGATCGCTTCTCTAAGTCTTGTCGCCTGGTTCCCTTAAAAGGCCTCCCTACAGCCATGGAGACGGCACAAGCCCTATTCCAGTCTGTATTTCGGGTCTATGGCATTCCAGATGACATTGTCACTGACAGAGGAACCCAATTCACGTATCAGGTCTGGAAAGCCGTATGCAGACACCTGGATATCAATGTGAGCTTTACGTCAGGGTACCACCCCCAGTCTAACGGACAAGTAGAACGCCTAAACCAAGAGATCGGCAGGAACCTGCAGTTGCGATTTCCTTCCGTGGGCTGAGTGTGCCCAAAATTCCTTGACTCACTCTTCCACTAACATGACGCCCTTTCAATGTGTCTTGGGATATCAACCTTCTTCATGCCCGTGGTCTGGTGAACCCTCGTCAGTCCCTGCTGTAGATGACTGGATCAGGCGCAGTGAGAGGGTGTGGGACAGCGCTCATGTCCGTCTACAGGGAGCCGTCAGAAAACAGGAGTTCCAGGCCAACAGACGACGTCGCCCACACCCTCCCTACCAACCTGGACAGCGGGTCTGGCTCTCCACGAGGGACTTCAAGTTGCGGCTACCGAGCAGGAAGCTCAGTCCCAGGTACAGTATGTTGGCCCCTTCCAGATTCTCAGACAAATTAATGAGGTCACATACCAGATTGAGCTTCCCCCTAACTACCGTATCTCCCCATCCTTCCATGTCTCGCTCCTCAAACCGGTCCACCTGGATGCTGACCCCAATGCAGAGAACCAAGAGCCACCATCACCACTGGATGTAGATGGATTACAAGCATACAAGGTGAACGAGTTACTAGATTCAAGATGCAGAGGGGGTCAGATCCAATACTTTGTGGACTGGGAGGGCTATGGACCTGAGAAGAGATTATGGGTAGCCGCCCACGATATCCTGGATCCGTCTCTCATTAAGGACTTTCATCGAGCCAGACCCGATCGACCCACGGGGACGTCCCCGCCGAGCGCCAGGAGGCGCTTCTAGGGGAGGGGATTCTGTAATGCCACGCCAGCAGATGGAGCTTTCGCCTGAATTCTGACTGTGTGCCGCTTCCTCTGCTCACTCTACAGTTACTTCCTGTTTGGCAGCCATTAAAGGCATGGCATGACCAAACAGACTTTGCGAAGTATTACCAGTTCTACTGCCTTACCAAGCATTCTCTATCTACTGTCTGATTACTTTGTGTATGACCATTGCCTGCTTTCTTTGATTACTCTCTGTAGGATTTCCCTTTGGACTTGACTGCCTGTTTGGATTGTTTATGGTGTTTGATCTTCTCGCCTGCCTTCCCGACTCCTGCCTTTGGATATCCCTTAGTGTGTTTGCCATTTGGATCTATAGAAGTGATTTTGACCCTTTGCCTGTTCTTGATTCTGTCTGTGGACTGTCCTTAATAAACTTCAGCACATGGATTCTAATACGGCTTTCGCCTCCTCATTACAATAAGTTACAACTACCAGAAAACTTCTATTCACAGTAGTTGGCCATCAAGTTAACTTGTGATAACTGACAACACATTTGACCAAATAAGCTGATGCAGTAATTAAATTTGACAGTGTGGTGTCATTCTGAGATTCACTTTCTAAATTATGAGAAATTAACCTGATCATTCACAAACATCCATCAAGGCATCATCCGTACCATTAAACAAACCTTGAAGTCATTTTCCCAGACATATCCATCTCTGAGGGGAATATGTAATGAAGACTGACCCAGAGAGAACAACTGTCAACACAAGGATACATTTTCTCCATTCTTCACGTGAGAGGCATCTCCCAGGCCCTGCAGAGAGCTGTCAAGCACTTGAAGAGCACACGTGGAGCAAAGAATAACTCAATTTGTAAAGAGAAGCCATCAGGCAAACACAATAAAATAAATATATAAAAGGAAGGCACAGGGCATATGGAATGAGACACCTGTTTCCACTTGAATACACGGTGACAGGTAAAGAGAGGTGGCCCTCTCAGAGGAACAAGGGCTTTAAAATGGCTACATGATGACAGGGTAGAAACAGCTTGGAGTCTCTTGCCTGCAAGCAATTCCCAAGGTTTCTGACAACAAACAGATTCTGAAAACGTAAGGAGGGGGAGGACAATCATGGTGTAATAGTTCCTATGCAAAGTAAAACACATTTGGCTTCTTGTAAAGTATTGTTATTAATTAATGTAATATTACATGAAAACAGGTATCATGACAATGTAACAATGTTTTGATAATTATGCTCAATGATCTCATTAGTAATTGAAGGTGTTTGCATATAAAGTGTTGTTGTAGCACATATACATTGTATGTTTGCATAGACATTGAAACGTACTGTATGTTATTAACATACTGTATGACAGCATACAGTTAGTGGTCAACCCATATATCTCCAAAGTTGATTTATATTTATATATACACCAAAAATGTGATTTTTGTAAAAATTATTTTTGTTGTTGTTGTTTTTTAGTTTTTTTTTTTAGTTCTGTTTGACCGAAGTGTAACCCCTAATTTCCACCAACTGCGGAACGGCTGCGGATCCGCTCCGGAACGGAGTCAATAGGTTTCCATTAACCCTCTGAGGTCTGAGCTGTTTTCTGGGCCTGGAGGTGTTCTGACATGCTCTGACATTTGTGTTTTTTTCTGTTACTAGTGACATTTTCATGGCTAAAGTCTAATTACACTGTATTCAGCACAAACTCTGCTACAATAATATATCAGCAGCATGTATGTAAAAGTTTGTAGTTTTGAGATAATGACATTTATGCGTGGTTTGTGAAAATACAAAAAAAAATTGTCACTGAAATAAGGCCATGAAACCCATACTGATTATTTCTTCACAAGACTTTTGAAAATTGTATGCCGTAGCCTAGAATATTTGCTCCAAAACTATGTGAAAATCACTCTGACTGCTCATTAAGATAAGACAATATATTGATTTAAAATTTCTAAGACGTGTTTTGTGTGACAAAGCCATATTCGAAGAGGCGTGATCATCTCATGAATATGTAAGCTTTTAACACCTGAGAAAGACAAAGACACTCCCCTAACTGCCCTATTAGGAGCGATCAGGCCCTGTCATTCAGAGCAACCTTGCACAAAGAATGAGGAGATTTAAAAAAGAATGGCTTTTAGATTGTTTGGATTTATTTACAACACAATCCAAAAATACACAACAAATGACAAAAGAGCACATTGAAAACAATGATCCAAAGACAGAGACCTTTGTGCCATTCCTAAAAACATTGTACATACCATTTCCAAGGTGTTTGATTTTCACTTTACCATGTTCATGTACAGAGACTCATGTGAATGTTGAAGTCAGCAGGACTCAGTTGCATCTGGTCCCTGAAAGAAAAGAAAAAAGTGAACATACTGGTATCAAGAGAAACTAGGCCTGCACGATTTTGGGAATACATTTTAGATTTTTCTGGTTAAAATTGCTTTTTAAAATTCACAGAATACACACACACACACACACACACACACACACACACAAATGTTTCCAACAATATATAATATAAAGAACACCATATTTGTTGTGCCTTGTAGGCATAAGCTATGTGCAGTACTGCATAAAATAATTTTATTTTACAAAGCAGCCTATAAATCTTCCAAAAGATTTCAGTAACAATGCTAGAGAAAAATATATTGATTATCTTATGTTACTTCAAATGTTTCCATTCGTTATGATGATATGAAATGAGATAATAGTAAAAACATAAAGCCTAATGTTTGGTGCATTTTTCCTTTCAAACGCAATCGCGCTCCAAAATATGATACATTCAAACCCACAGCGCGCTCCAAAATATGATACATTCAAACGCCATCGCGCTCCAAAATAATAAACATTATGGTTATACATATCTATGTTTGAGCAGATATCCACAAACAGTATTTAACAGTAAACACGGGTCTAAATAGTATAATATTCACCATATATCTAGCAACAGTTCAACTGCAATGTGAAGTTTATGCAACAATACCATAAACTAATAAGTAAGAATTTCTTACCTTACATCTTTCTTGTCTTCAAATCGCGTTCTTCTTCTTCTGATGTAAATCCAATGTAAGCTCACAGCGCGTCTTCCAAACTCGACGAAAAGCAGAGACTTGTGAAGTGTTTTGGTGTTTTGTGTTTGAGGTAACGAGGGCGTTCGCGTCCCATGTGGAGATTTGCATGTGAATCTCTTTTGCGCGAGTGGGCGTGGCCGAATTAAAAGTAATTAGCAAGCGTTTGAGATACTGGACATCCTGTTGGTTTTATACAAATTACTTAAACAGAGAATATTTGTTTTCAGTTTGAATCCGATCATTTAAAAGTACACACTTAAATGTGTATAAAGGTGTATGGCTCATAAATGTGTGAGAAGGATTCGCTGAGTTTTGTTTCAGTTTATAGACGTGCTCAAGAAAAAAAAGTTCACCGCGACGGAGAGGCAGAACGCACACCCTGTTTATTTTCTTTATTTTACAAAAGCACAATGTTTTGATTTGATTGTAAGTGGACACATACAAAAGTAGAAATATCACAGATTCTTTTTTTATATTTCTTTTTTCTGTATAACCATAAATGACGGAGTAATTTAAGTTTATTGTACTACAATGTGAAGAAAATCCAGCAAAACGCGGGGGCGCGTTTTCCGACCTCAGAGGGTTAAAGTCAATGTGTGTATTTTCACTGACTGCGGAACGGCTGCGTTCCGACTCCGGCGATCCGCAGCACTCCGGAGCAGATACGCAGAGCTTCTATTTTTGCCAGATGCTGGAGAGCTCCGCAGCAATTCAGCACTTATATCGCGCAATCATACGCGAATTCGAGAGATCTCGTGGGTCCTCGTGACTTCAGCTGTTAGTCATGGCCGCAGTAGTTCCGCAACAAATCCGGACCTGGTGGGAACTGAAGGACAGCAGAGCACGGATCCGACACGCAGCGGAGCCGATCCGCAGCCGTTCCGCAGTTGGTGGAAATCTGGGGTTAGTGTCAGAAGGTGTATTTGTATATTAACAGTGCAGACACTTTTATTTTTAATCTGTTTATTTTACAGTTTTATTTTTTTTCACATTATTTTAAAGGGGTCATATAATGGTACATGCACTTTTACAAGTTGATTGTACTGAAATGTGTGTTGGCAGTGCCTGTACACAACCATCATAAAATGATAAAAATCCATCCAGTGTTTTTTTTTTAAATCTTCTTACATGTTTTCCCCTGTCTCAAATCAAGCCGTTCGATTTTGTGACGTCACAAAATCGACGCCCCTCCCACGATTGTTGATTGACAGCAGCGTTTCAACACAGACCCGCCCTCGCTCGTGAGCGAGCTGTCATCATAGTCCACGCGAACATTGTTGATACGCTGGAGCAGAATGGCGTCTAAGCGATTGTGGTGTTCTGTTCTTGGGTGTAATAAGGAACACAGCAGTCATTTTGATGGCATATTTGCCACTGAAGATGCAGTGGCTGAGTTTTGTTTTCGAAGGGAATATTCCCCACGATCAACGTCAATGCTTTCATGTTTGCACGAATCATTTCACACACCAGACTGCTTTACAAATGAGGGTCAGTATAAAGCTGGTTTTGCTAAGAAGCTGCTCCTGAAAAAAGGATCGGTACCAACTATTCGTGTTCCTGCTGCACCTCCAGAAGAAGAAGTGAGTGTAACGTTTTATTAACCTTTATATTAATCTTTATATTAATCTTTGCAAATATAGCACGCTTCACAATGAATGCGGCTAAGGTTTACACTCAGGGTACATTACGGCATGTTTTCTATGTACAACGTTCTCAATATAATTCATAATCCCACGTTTATAATGAACAACGCATTATGGTTATTGTGTTAACAAACGGTGTACGCACAGAACAGAGGGGCGGGGTGAGCAAAGCTCATTATCATTTAAAGACACATGAACTTAAACGGCGTGCTGAAAACAAGGCTGTTTTTGACCAGGTAAAATGAGTGTTTTCTTACAATACTAATGAGAATTTTTTATTAAAGTATATTACAAACTTTTAATTTAGACCCTAAAGAATCATATTAGCTTGTACAAAAATGGCATTATATGACCCCTTTAAAATAATATTTTAGATTAATTTTCAAATTATTTTTCTAATTTACTAATTTTGTAATTACTATGTAAAATAACTATAAATTGAATTGCTGCATGTATTATTTACCAACTTCAAATCGATGTCGGTTCTATGTCGGCCATCAAAAGAATCCATATCTTCAACATAAGTATTTATGTATGAACAACTTCAGAGACAGACACATATTTATACATATATATATATATATATATATATATATATATATATATATATATATATATATATATATAAATATATATATATATATAAATATATATATAAATATTTGTCTGTCTCTGAAGCACAGAAGCACAAAAATACAAAACAGTATCTCTGCGTTGCTTTTACAACATTTCAAACCCCTCAGTTCTCCCAGGCCAATGTTGATTCTGGTTTTATTACAAGTTCTGTTGCGTTCTCTTTTTGCCAGCAGACTCTACTCTGTTCGGCATTTTTATTTAACTTTTTATTCCCCGGAGGTTCAAGATTTAGCATGCTCCATAAAAGTTTTGTTGTTGTGTTTTTCGTTAAGAATAAAAATGAAACCACCATTCAAGCAATTGCCGCCCCCAAATTGCCACTAATGCGCACAGACACAGGGGTATTCATAAGTGAGGTGGAAAAGAGGGACAAACTCCAACGTCCAAGGTGATACCGGTATTGTCACATGTCGATTAACCCTCTGGGGACCAAGCTGTTTTTGGGGCCCTTGAGATGTTCTGACATGCTCTGACATTTGTGCTTTTTTCAGTTATTTATAAACATGTTAATGGCAAAGGTGTAAATTCACTCTATATAGCACAAACAGGCCTACCATAATATGCGAGCAACATGTATGTAGATGTTTGTATTTTTAAGAGAATAATGTTTATGCGTGGTTATTTAAAAAAATAAAAATGAAAGTTGCTGAAATAAGACCACAAAACTCATACAAAATATGTGCCCACAAGACTTTTGACTAATGGATGTTTTCTCTTGGAGTTCTAGCTTCAAAATTATGTGAAAATAGTCTTGCTTTATCGTTCACAAAAAAAAAATACATTGATTTAAATGGTGTAAAACAGGTTTTGCTTGGAAAGCCAATATGCGAGGGGGAGGAGTAGTTTACACCTTAGATTACCCAGTCCCACCCACTCTGCATAATGACTCTGCATAATTAGCCATTCATTCAGGTGTGACACTGACTGAGCCACAATGCAAGGACAAAATAGCCTATATATTTAGAAGAAGACTTATATTGACCATTTAAGATTTTGCTTACATCTATCTTGTAAATATGTTTTGCTATTTTATTAAAAAGGTTACAATTACAACAATAATTACAATTTCAGCAATATTTCTGCAAAAAAAGTACTCTTTCTTTGTAAAAAAAAAAAAAAAAAGATTATAGGCCTACATTTTATCATATGTATTCATTAGTTTGAATATAGCCAACATTGGAACATCTTAGTCTATGACTTTATTTTTGACAAAATAGTATTTTATATATATGAGCAGAAAAGCTTATTTGATGTGACAGTATATTCTACAGTAAAAACTGTACCCAAATCTAGTCAACAAAATGTTGTCTTTAGGGTTAGGGTTAGACCCACTCTAACCCACTCTAACCCTAACCCTAACTCTAACCCTAACCCTAACCCTAACCCTAACCCTTCATATTATAGAAACGCGATTCATCTTTTTGTTTACATAAGCCTACAACGTTATTCCATAACGTTATTCCACATTAACACTTGAGAAAGGATAACTTAGCCTACCTCACTCCTCAGCGGGATCTGCTCCTCATATCAGCACGGAAAATTTTCTCCATAAGGTAGGCTATATTATGCCTCTTTGTTTACAGCTGATGTGGGGGCGTTTCACAGACTGAAATGGTTCTCAGAATTTGCGTTTGAATAGCACGCGCTCTCCGGGGCGTGGTCAAATTACTTTTGAATGGCTCCTAATGAGCTCGACTGGAGTCGCTCTCTTTTTATACAGATTACAGAAGCTGATAATATTTGTTTTTTATATAAATTACTTCATTTAAAAGCTGCGATCTCAAGCTTTATGCCCGTGGGTCTGTTTGCCTGTTTGACTGAATTTTCGCGGAGTTATAGATAATTTTCGAACGCGTTTCAAATGGGAGTTTACTGACAGAGAGAAGGCAGAAATAGCATCATGTTAGTTTTTCTTTATTTGTCAAAAAGCAAAACACTTTATTTGTATTGTGAGTATACAGAAAAAAAATAGAAACTGAACAGGATCGATTGATGTATTACACGAAAATGAAAGATCAAAATTAACAGAGCATTTTGTGTTTATTTTTCATTGCTAAAAAAAAAAACGAGCAAAACGCGCGGGCGCGTTTTTGGTCCCCAGAGGGTTAACCGATTGGAAAATTTCCTCACCGTCACAACCATACAGTCTGGTCTAAAATATAAACACTTATAATAGGCTTACCACCATAGTAAATCAGGATAAGACAAAAACACGTTTTGGGAGAAGGATTGATGATGTATTGAGTTACATAGTGTACCTTTAAGTAAAAAGATGTAATTTTGTCACTAATTAAATTATACTTAACACTTTAAGGCATGATTATACTTAGGGCGTTTTTCCACTGGGTTCGTTTGCTGCGGTCCGAACCCGAGTGCGCTAGTTCCCGGCGCCCCCCGCAGCGTTGGTCTGGTTTCACACTCAATTAGTTGTATCGAACCCAGGTGCGTTTGCAGTGATCTTACGTCATCGCAAACGCACACGGAAAACGCATGGAGAATACAACTCGACTGAGCATAGCTGTAATTTGTCTGTTTTTTTGGTGCTATTATGCACAACATAGTGAGAGACAACTACGTTTATGTTCATTACATGGTGTAATTCAGCACATATCCAGGGGACGCCGTGTTTCTGCTGCTCGCAGAAGATTTTTCACTGATGCGACAGTGATACGCATGCGCGGGATACTATACTTCCTGAACAAGTACGCACCCGAGTCCGTGTTGCTTGCACATTAACGCGAACCGCACCACGGTTCGGGAGCAACCGAGCTCAGACCACCTCCTCCAGGTAGTCTCGGGTTCGGTACTCTAGTGCGCACCCGGGTCCGATGACAGCGTTCACATTAGCGATTTTTCATGCAAACCGTGCCCCGGTCCGCACTAAACTGCCAGTGTGAAAGCGCCCTTACATTTTGTTTGTTTACAGTATCAGTTGAAGCAGAAGGGACAGTAATTCATTAAGTTTTTAGCATCAGGGAGTGCATGCAAATTGACTAGTGCCATTCAAATCTGATAAAATAAACTCCACTGCATTTTATGTTGTTATTGACTAACCTTAATAGTCCAATTGATTCCATTCTCTAGGGTCAACACATAAAACTACTCAATTAAAAACACAAATTAAAAAAAGGCAGACTGTCTAGGGGCAAAATTGTTCTCATGCTTGGCTAAATCAATCTGTTTACTGTACACTCCCCTGAGCATTCTGTGAAATAAAGTTAACAATGTAGCCTCATCTCCTTTTGGAAACTAACTGAATACTAGTCATACATGCCACACTGAAGCACTGAGACAACATAACCATAAATCTAATTACTTTGGATCACAGATATCTGACATACCAAAGCTAGTCAGAATTTTCATTTTCAGCTCTGGATTTGATGACAGACAAATCATTTTAGACCAATTTCATTGCACCTATTGATCCTGAAGAGCTTGAGTTTATGAGATGAAAGCAGCTAATGCGTCAGTTCTCTTGTTTCTCAACCCCCTCATCACACTCACCCAAACAATGCACTGTTTATCATTACCTCAAGTCACAAATATTTTGTGTAATCATAATACTCAAGAGACGTCTGTTGACTGTGTGAGAATGACCTTGGCTTCATCATTTAGAGAGCTCAAAAAGTCAGGCAATATCAAAGGGGACCCAGTCCCTGAGATCTAGGGCAGAGACACCCCATCCGTCACAGGCCCCGCTGCGGAACCAGCTCTCTGGGGAAGAAATTAGACATTACAGCATTTCTTTAGCTGGAGGCCTAATCCTCCGTGACTGCTGCCATGTTGCTGGAATCATGGGATGTGGGGAGAGAGTATGCAGCGAGACACCTGACAGTGATTAATGCAAGAAACAAAAACAGCAAAACGAGGCATGCACAATTTCCAAAGCAAAACATTTTATTTAAGTCTTGCCCAAATGCATTCAGAGCCATTGACATTCCCCTGCCTGATCCAGTTTGCGATTGGCCTGGCTCTTAGAAATATCAATGCACTTTAAAAAGACTGGAAACGGTTGAGGCACACCTTTTTCGGCCTCCGAAAGGGTTGGACAGATAAGAAAGCAAGCTAAAGCAGCAATGCAAGTACATTAGAAGCTGCTGTAATGCATATAGGTGCTTCAACCGCACACAGAAACTGCATTTATAGTGGTAGGCCGATATATGGGCAAAATACAAAATATAATAATTCTAAAATATACTAAGAGTCTTGTCAATGGCTAACAACAGACATTTGCTATAACTAAATTGTATTTTTATCTGCATTATTTCAGTCATTGGCACCCTACTCTCTAAATATTGGTGATGGACATAACAAAGGCATATTGGCCAGTAAGAAAAAATTGTATATATTTTTTGAGTCTTTTGTAACGTTACAAATGTTTTTACTGTTACTTTTGATCAATGTAATGCATCCTTGCTGTAAAAAAAAATATGACCCCAATTTTTCGAATAACAGTGTATGTAGTAACAATTTAAAAACAGTTTAAAAACCTTGCTATTATGCAAATACTGTATAGCAATGGTTAAAAGGCTTGCAGGCCATGATTACATTTACATCACACAGCCTCTTACAGCTCTTATTCAAGTGCATTAGAGGCTCAATAAGTAAAGATTCTTTAATTTATTTATTTTAATTATTTTTTTTTGTTTGATGACACAGTCAAACATGAAGAATACTGTGGAGTGCCAAATTTGACACATGCTAATTAATCAATCTACTCGCTGCCCTGGTCGAAAGAGCTCAGATTGAAGCCATTATTAACGGGGAGCATTCCTCATTCATGCCACCCATTTATTCTGTGGTGTCTCCCACGCCTGTCAATTTATGGGACTCGGGAGTGTACCTGAGACCAGGGAGAACGCTCAGCCTTCTCTGCCTCTCAGATTGTGCAGAGCAAGCACAACCGGCAGGGCACATTTAGAGGCGAATTAACATTATTTATGAGGAGACCACTGAAAGCCCTGTTCTTAATTATTTGCCAAATTTCCATAAAATACACTTGCCATTATGTCTGCTGTGTTTTAAATAGCAAGTGTCAAACAAAAGGCCCGTTGAAAAAGAGGTAATTTGTGCACTTCACTTCAATTCTGCCTTTATTGCTGATTGATCATGTTTACTCATCAATATCACGATCTGAGATGGCTTATAATAGGTTTAGGGCAAAATTGCAGCAAGAATGGCTCAGCTGTTTCCTAGGTTACTTTTTCTATCCAATCACAAAACATATCAGCTACTGTTGTCCAGCACCTCAAAGGCCATAAATGGTAGATTAAATTAGGAGACTTTGGTAAAGCTCATTCAGCATAGCCTTGGGTAACAAACAAGAAAATGGAAAGAAAATAAAGAAATTATGGTTGTTCTTTTCTGGGTGCAACACCTCAAACTCATTCAGTTCAAGGCAGTTAAAGGATGGAGAGATGTAAAAATACAAACAAACATGGCTTTCATGTAAACAAATTCTACAGCATGTCAATTGATGTGCTCATAAAGATTTTAAGCAGTGAACCTTGGAAACTTTGTCAAATTCAGACCCAGTGGAAGCACTTTACAACCTTTTCTTTAGCTGTTTTGTCAAATTGTATCCCCTGGTAAAATTATATCTCCTTTGGACTCTAAACTGATTATTCTGGCTGAAAGAATGGGTACTCTATTCTGTGTCTGGTTAGAAATCCTACAAAATTGTTGTATGGCATGATCTTTGTAACTATGCAAATTAATTTATGTTTTTCATGTTATTTCACATACCATATTATAAATTATCACATTAACATTTCTCACTCTGTTTTCTCAGATTTCAAGATTACCAGCATACTAACTTTGCATACCATTATCCAACTACCCTGCTTAGCCTGCTATCCTAACATACTGCTAACCTACTATCTTAAAATATGCACAAACACACTATCACAATTTAACTTTAAAAGAAGCTAACACAGCTACAAAAAAATAGCTGTAAAGGCTAAATTATTAATAGAAGATATTGTGATAATGTGTTTGAGAGGGCATAACCTGTTGGGGTCCTGGGGGAAATTATTCTACCAGGCGATACAAAGTAGCACAACACCATCAGATTGATAAAAACCTGTGGCCATTGCAAAGCAGGCAGCAAATCAGATTTACGCCATCTCTTGCCTTTTTTTCTGGATCTGTTAAAGTCACCATGAAATCAACATTGACATTTCTCTTTTTTTATTTTTTTATTTTATTCTTATAGACAATTCTCATGGAATATTGCACTATTTATTATAAATGATTTATCCATGCACATCATTATAAAAATAAAAAATAAATAAAAATCATGTGCCCTCATTTCTTTAATCAAGTAACTTTAATCAACATCCGCATGTAGCGTCATCTATTCATTTATCTATACTCTTCTCCAAACAATTCCCCATAGACAAAATCAAGTCCCTCCCTACATTTTTTCATGTTCGAGAAGCCGTTTCGCAATAGGGAAGAACATATTGTTGCAATATTTCATGCCGACTTTTCCATCCCATACAGTGGGAGGTTTTATGGGCATGCAGTCTGCAAAACAAACAATTTGGAAAGAGTAAATGCAAAACTTTATTTTATAAGATGCTATGGACATTTTAACAGGTTCTCTGAAAATACAAACTAGTATTTTTGTTGAATTTAATTTTCAGTGGAAAAAACAAGGAGACCAAAACAAATACAATAAAGGTTATAGACTCAATGCTGCAGTAGCCCATAAACTGTACTATAATAACAACAGCAGGTACACCTGTGAACTTCATGAAAACCACCGCACACACACATACAGCATTTGTAGCATCTGACTTCATTACTATCACACATGGAGTAATTTTATCATTATGGCTGTTGTCTTATACTCACTGTGGAATCATTCGGTAAAAACAAATGTTTAGTTATCAATGAGCAACACATTGGAGGCTATTTCCCCAGGCACAGCCTTTAAATAATGTCCTGGCTTGTAGTCAGAGCGTAGAATAATCAGACAGTCCTTAAACAGCGCTGGCAGAATGATTTATTCCCACTTTGGTGCCCAGATTAGGTTTTTAATGTATTTAACGGATTGCATCCCTGTGGTGAAAACCGAGCAAGCAGAAGGGGGGGCACCTCGTGCTTCTGCCGTGTGACCCTAAATTAATTTTAATATTTGACAAATCAAATACACTTAGCCGGGAGACCTGGCTCTGGGAGAGAAGATTTATGAGACATTTTAAAATGTGTGTGCAGCGAGGGTTGACTAAATACACCTCCATGCTCCTCTTCGGGGGACGAGAGACCTCCAGAAGCCTGAGGTTATAGCGTTATGGGAAGGAGGTCAACGCTCTAGTGTGGTGGCGTGTGTAGTGTTCAGAGCAGCTGGAAAACAAGACACAGCCTTGAGAAACAGCCACATCAGTCCCCTGATATGATTACTGACGCTGCGGGCAGCACAGAGCAATGGAAGTGCCTGATCTTTATTGACATTGGTGGGACTCTAGTCAGCTCCCATTCATGAAATAGACATTACAGATACATAAAAAAAAAATAAAAAAACACATGTAAAATAAGCACTCTCAGCCTTTGGCGGCACGATAGAGTGTTCATTGACTTTTTTACACATATTGCACACAAATTGGACCTAATTCTTGGTTTTATCAGTCTACCAGGAAACAAAGTGGTAATACTTCACAGTAAGGTACAATTTGTGTTCATGATACAGTAATGTATTAACTATGAAGAATACCTTTGCAAACATTTATTAATTGCAATTGTAAATTTTGAAATAGGCAATGTTAATATATTTCAAGTTATTTAAATCAACATTAATTAAACGGACAGTTCACCCTTAAATTCACTCTCATGTTGTCCCAAACTTGTATGACTGTGGAACACAAAAGAAGATATTTTGTGCCCATACAATGATAGTGAAAGGAGTCCAAAATTATATTGGACCCCCAATTCAATGTAAAAAAATAAAACACACAAAAAAAATGGCCTATGGCCTTTTTTTTTTTCTATTGAAATAACCATAATAATAGCAACAATAGCATAATGTCATTATAACCTAATTCCAAAATCAAATGCATTAATTAATGTTAATGAATTTTGTAAAAAAAAATGTGTTGCCGACAAAGTCTTCATAGTAACAATAGCTATATGGCTATGGCATTTCCATCCACCTATTTTTATGCGCATTTTGGGATATTGCATAAATAAATAAAAACGCTGTATAGAAATGTCAAGATTTTTTTTTTTTTTTAATGTGCATGTTTCTAAATAGGTGCATAAAAAATATGCGCAGCAACCTACTGCAGCAACCATTTTTCTTCTGATATAGAACCAGTTTATCAGAAAGTGACGATTTTGTTCTCTTCAACTCACTGGATGGAAACAAATGTTTTATTCACAATTGTTTTACGCTATTCCAAATTTGCGCACAAGTTAAATTCGCAACTTTGGATGGAAACATACTGTAGCTAATGAGCACTTCACAAGAACTAATTGTTGAATTTGCCTAGTGGAAGTTTGCAAGGTTTGTGTCACTGAATCTTCTAAAGCTACTCGGAATTTATTTGAAGGACTTATAAAGTCAGGTCAAATCCATTAAAGTTCATTTATTTGTACAGCTTTTCAAAATTCACATGGTTTCAAAGCAGCTTTCATGCAGTTAAGAGCTGGGCAATAGTATAGTTTACATGTGATGATGAATTGATATAAACAATCAAGCAGTTGAGATTTTCTATATAGTATACAGTATATATTGTGTGATTGTGTGGATGTACTATGTATGTGAAATAAATTGGATATTCTTAGTTGTAAGTTGAAATTATTAATTTGTTATGCTGTGATATGGAGAATTATAAATCAGTAAGGTGTTGTACAATTTTTAACAATTTTATGTACTAACAAGCCTAATTACTATTTGGTGATGTGTCTCACTGACTGCCACTGTTAAATGACGCGTATAAACGATTGGGTTTAAGTACCACAAAGATATCCTCAAACATTCTAAATAAATAAGAAATCCTATATTACTGCAGTATCATAAAAATTAACCTGCCCCAAAAAATTGCATTAATAAAAACTTATCAGGTTTCTTGCCTCTTCTTGTTAAAGCAGCACTCAGTAGCTTCGGGACTTCTTCGCTGTATTCTCGCTTTTTGCTCGCAGGTTTCTCTCAGAGCTCCCCCCACAGCTTCGGAATAGATATTTGACAACACTGTCGTAAAAACTCGTTGGTGATTCTCAGACACCAGAGGCTATAGATCAACGACATCAAAGCAGATGGGACGTTCTTTAAAACGTCTTCTTCATTCGGGTTCGGACAGCGTGAGGGAGCGCAATAATGACAGCATTTTAGCAGATTTCTTTTGGCCGTAAAGCAATTGTTTACATCACGAGAGCTGATATCACGCGAGACTTCCTGACGCAGCGGCCGGTTGCAAGTGCGTATTTTCCGCTCACGGGCACCAGGGGGGTGCGAAACGACCACCATTCAACCCGAAATAAGTAATATAACCATTCCAATGACTCCGAAGCTGTTCAGTTAAGGTAAAAAAAGTTACTTAGTTCACCTTTAAGGTGGGCAGTTCTTGGTCGGAATGTTCTACAAAGGTGACCAGACTTTTGGTCGATAGTTTGGCTTTTGAGATTAGCGAAACTAGAGCTGTACGTTTCATACCATGAATTTCTAACCCTGCCAGGCTCTCTGCAATATTGAAATCTATCAACACAATCATAAAACAAGAGACAAAATGAATGAATGATCTAGTTTTCAGCTGCTTGGTAAAGTTTTTGAGTACCAATAGCAATAAAATCAGGCTCATAGAGTTGATATATGGATAGATAGGTGACTCTTCACAAGATGATGGAGCTGCATTAGAAGCCATTATTAATCAAGTAAACGACCATGTGAGAGCTGCCCTTTAAATTCCAAGCCTGTTCCATGGGAATTGATGGCTATTAATATTTAACACATACAAGTGTAGCGTCACAAATTGATCCGTTCAACCAATTACTCCACATTTACTCAACTGGTGGTCAAGCAGCAATGGCGCGTGTGTAAATTGCTGACATCAACAAAAACCGCAGTGGGAAAGATTTATACATACAGGTGCTGTTGTGTTGAGGTTTTTTATTTCTGCCTTGCAGCAGCTGGGTCAGAATGCCACTGCCATTTCTCTCAGATTTCGTTTACAGTTAATATAAAGGGTATAAAGCTCATTGTCAGGATCCTGGCGGTGCATTGAAACAAGCATTAGTCCTGAAATAAGGTGTGAGCAGACAGGGCTGTTGTTAAACCGAAATTTCCGCTCATAAATATGCATGAAGCCGCAGTGTTCATGGAAAGCAATAAGGCATCGTCATCACAGAGATCAGCTCAGCGTCACTCTCCTTCACATTCCCTATTAATTCACTCTGACACCCACAGCCCTTGACCCAGCCACTGTGAAGGTGAGAGAAGGAAAGACTGAGAGGGGAGGAAGAAAGTAGTATGACGTCCTTGCTGGAAAACAAAAAACAAATCTTAAACCAGCCTAAACTGGTTTGCTGGTCTTAGTTGATCTCCCAGGCTGGTTTGGTGGCACTTTTCTGATCAGCAGGCTTCTTAACCTGTTAACTGTCAGTCCCATTTTAACATAGAGCTGATAATGACATTTCCGGCCTAATTGGTTGTAAATCTTGAATGCTTTGGAGCACAGACTTAAGTTTGGTCTCTTTTTAAAGAAGACAATTGACTCTTTGTTGAAGTTATAAAGGTGAAAGAAAAGTCATAAAACAACAGTTATAGAAGTTTATGAAAATGTAAAATATACAGCACTACTTTTTTTTTTTACTTTTATAAAACATTTATCTTTCAGAACATGCATGTAATCAAAAACTGCTAGAAAATCGTACTCGGTTACTAACGTAACCTCGGTTCTCTCTAGAAGAGGGAACGAGTACTGCGTGAGATATCTTACGCTAGGGGAAAATCCTTTTTCCGCGAGATATTGAAGCCAAAAATTATCCTTAATTTTGTAATAATGCAAAACGCGTTGCGGCAACATGCAGACATAGGCGAGGCAGCTCGCGCGCCTATTGGCTGCTCTGCGGCAACTGCAGCAGCCTATCGAGCGAGGCCTGGCATGACGCCAGACCCAATGAGGGTGCTTTGCGCCCGCTGCGTCACGTCCCGCCGAAACGGGCGTGGTCTAGGCCTATAAATACCGCTCGCAGGCAGCTATTATCTGGTTTTTCATCATCGAAGCAACCAGAGCGTGCGCATGCACGGCAAGATACGCAGTAATCTTGTGCTACTGCTTTTCACTGTCGATCATCGAGCTGTGCTCAGTAGACGCAGCATTCTGAGCTGACAGCATCAGGTCAGATAATACTGGTTAACTAGACCGACAGCAGCCTGGCCTGCAGGGCGGGAACCTCTAGGTTGTAAAACCTTATAAATGTAGACGGGGAGGCCCAGCCCGCCGCCGTACAAATATCTTGCAAGGCAATCCCACTCGACCAGGCCCACGAAGAGGCCATGCCTCTCGTGGAGTGCGCTCTGACACCCAACGGGCACTGCATGCCCTTGGAGGCGTATGCCAGCGCTACAGCATCAACTATCCATCTGGATAGGCTCTGTTTCGACGCGGCTAGTCCCTTAGAACGCCCGCTAAACGAAACAAAGAGCTGCTCTGTCTGTCTGAACAGACGAGCGAGACACATAAGCTCGTAATGCCCTGACTGGGCAAAGGAGACCCGCGTCTCTTTCCTCATCAGGGACCGGTAGGGCTGACAGGGAGATAACCTGCGCCCTAAACGGTGTGTTGAGGGATTTCGGAACATAACCTTGCTTAGGTTTGAGTATAACTTTTGAGTCATTAGGCCCAAACTCCATGCACGTCGCGCTCACAGAGAGCGCGTGTAAGTCCCCTATGCGCTTCACTGAAGCGAGAGCCAGCAGAAACACAGTCTTGAAAGACAGATGTTTCAGATCAATCGTCTGTAAAGGCTCGAATGGTCCACCTTTCATGGCTTCCAGTACCGTAGAAAGGTCCCATACGGGGACTGAGGGAGGTCTGGGAGGATTCAGTCTCTTAGCCCCTCTAAGGAAGCGGATGACTAAATCGTTCCTTCCTATTGACTGACCAAGCGTTGTTCTTGAGAACGCTGCTATAGCCGCCACATAAACTTTGAGCGTGGAGGGGTCCTGCCCCCATCCAACAGCTCTTGTAGGAAGGAAAGCACCACCGTCACTCCACAGTCTGTGGGTGACACACCACGGGCTGTGCATCAGCCCGAAAACACTGACCATTTCGAGGAGTAGAGCCGTCTCGTAGACGGAGCTCTAGCCTGCGTGATCGTGTTTAATATTCCCTTAGGGAGTTCAACATGTACCCGTTGATGGCCCAGACATGAAGGGACCACAATTCCGGGTGAGGATGCCAGATCGAGCCGTGGGCCTGAGAGAGGAGGTCTCTCCTCACTGGCACTGGCCACGGGGCAGTGCTCGCTAACTGCATCACAACTGGGAACCAAGGTTGGTTTTCCCAGAACGGTGCTACAAGCAGTACTGAGCATCCTTCTTCCCTGATCCGCTCTATCACCTGAGGCAGGAGAGAGACGGGGGGAAAAGCATAGAGCGGGCGGCGGGGCCATACATGAGCCAGCGCGTCCCTGCTCTTGGAGAAAAATTCCGGACAGTGAGCGTTTTCTTGAGACGCGAACAGGTCTACTTTCGCTCGGCCGAATTTCTTCCACAGCAGTTGGACTGTCTGTGGGTGTAGAGACCATTCGCCTGCCGGAACATTGTTCCTGGACAGTCTGTCTGGTCCTATATTTAGGAGCCCTGGCACGTGCGCTGCTCTGAGCGAGCGCAGGTTGCGCTGAGCCCATACCAGGAGGCGTTCTGCTAGCCTGTACAGGCTCCTGGACCTGAGGCCGTCCTGGCGATTTATGTAGGACAACACAGACATGTTGTCCGAGCGGACCAGGACGTGCCGTCCTTCTATTTGGGGACAAAAACGCGTCAGCGCGTTGTCTACTGCCAGCATTTCGAGGCAGTTTACGTGCAGGAGCTTCTCCCGTTCTGACCACTGGCCGAAGAACGGTCTGCCCTCGAGCAGCGCTCCCCATCCCGAGGTGGACGCGTCCATGGACACCACTCTCACCCTCGAGGAAGTCCCCTGGCTTACACCTGATTGGTACCAGTCGTCCGCTCTCCAAGGTTTCAGAGCTGTGACGCACTTCTGATTGACCTTGAGGCGAAGCAGACCGGATGCCCACGCTTGGCGTGGGACTCGCGCTTTCAGCCAAAACTGCAGCGGGCGCATGCGGAGCAGGCCCAGCTGGAGCACTGATGATGCTGAGGCAATGACCCAGCATCTTCTGAAATTTCTTGAGCGGGACAGACGCGCCGCAGCGGAACGAGGTCGCTGTGCGCTGAATGTCTACCGCGCGCTGTGGTGATAGTCGCGCTATCATGGACAGCGAGTCCAACTCTGTGCCCAGGAAAGATATCGTCTGACTGGGGGACAGAGAGCTCTTCGCCCAATTGACTCTGAGACCCAAATTCTCGAGGTGATCGAGTAAAATGGTCGTGTGCTCTATGAGCACTGAGCGAGAGTGCGCTAGAATCAGCCAATCGTCCAAATAGTTCAGTACTTGCACGCCCCTCATTCTGAGGGGTGCGAGCGCCGCATCCATGCACTTCGTAAATGTACGGGGTGCCAGGGATAAACCGAACGGCAGGACTGTGTACTGATATGCCTGGCCCTCGAAGGCGAATCTCAAAAATCGCCTGTGACCTGACGCTATCTGTATTTGAAAATACGCGTCTTTCAGATCTATTGACACGAACCAGTCTCCTCGGCGAATCTGCGGGAGGATTTTTCTGGTCGTGAGCATCCTGAACTGTCGCTTCACAAGCACTCTGTTCAGTTGCCTTAGATCTAGTATGGGTCTGAGACCCCCGTCTTTTATAGCCCTCTTTCGCTCTGAACTTGAGAGAGAGGCTCTATGGCCCCTTTGCTCAATAGTTTCGCCACTTCGGCTCGAAGTAAATGTGCTTCTTCTGTTTTACCGTGGTCTCGACGCGCGCCGTATAGAGGCGAGGGCGTCGGCGAAACTGCAGCGAATAGCCTCTTTTTATAATGTTTAGCACCCACTTCGAAACCCCAGGCAGCTTTGCCCATGCATCTGCATGAATAGCTAGGGGTTGAATACAAAGCGTGCTCCGTTCGCTCAGCGATGGAGAGGCTTCGGTGTGCTGTAACACAAGCGTCGCGCTCGTGACATTTGAGGCAGGGGCGCGCTGATAACAGCGGGCAGATTACCCGCGCTCGACTCCTCTGCGGCGGTCAACCGAGAGGGGGAGGGCTGGGCGAGTCCCGTAGGAACTGTCATGTCTGTGCGTGGATGTGGGCGCGGGATAGCGGGCACATTTACCACACCGAAAACATTGATCGCTTGAGTGAAGCGAATGCACGTTGGTTTCGTTTTTACAGAAAACGTGAGACATGCATAACGTAGTGTTTGTGGGCACTGGGTAGTGGGCACATTTACCACGTTTGATGCGCAATCGATCTGAGTCGATTTATGTGCGCGAGCCCTGTGTGACGGGCTGTACTTGTGTGTAGAGATGGGCACTGGGCAGTGGGCATTCTTTCTACACATAAAACACCATCGGCCGTGGCCGGGACACCAGAAAATTCACTCTTATGGGATTTATCTGGGTAGCCGTAAAAGCGGCGTTTGTGTGCAGGCAAGCGTGCTGCGTCGCCGACTTGTTTACTGCAGAATACACTGGAACAGTCACATTTACTGGAACTGAACGAGCGAGAAGTTGCCATAGAAACAGAGAGCGTCAACATGCTGGCGTTTATTGCAGGCCTGCGTGCATTACAACCGGCTCGTTCACTGCAATATTGACATTTCCAGTCGCCTGAATTTCAGAGGGGAATGAGAAATGTATAAGAAATAGAGGTCGGTCCGTCCGCAGTGGGACCAGAAAACTCTCTTTTCTCCTTACGCCAGTAACGCACGGAACACCATAGAAACGGTGTTTGGGTGCAGGCGAGCGGGTTGTACAACGCACTTGTTGGCTGCAAAATACACATCTGCAGACGCCTTTTCAGGGAACTGACAGAGCGAGCATTGACGGCATAATTTTATCTGCCGGTAGACCCGGGATCGAACACGGGTCTCTCGCGCGCAAAAACCTGAGAGTCTGCCACTGGGCCACAGGGGGAGACACATTGTAACTCAGTTAGCGCGAGTATTATCAGAGAGCGTCAACGTGCTGGCGTTTGTTTGCAGGCATGCGTGTATTACAACAGGCTTGCTCACTGCAATACTGACATTTCCAGTCGCCCGAACTTCAGAGGGGAATGAGAAATGTACGAGAAAATGGAGGTCGGTCTGTCCGCAGCGGGACCAGAAACACTCTCTTTTCTCCTTACGCCAGTGACGCACGGAAACCATAGAAACGGTGTTTGGGTGCAGGCGAGTGGGTTGTACAACGCGCTCGTTGGCTGCAAAATGCACATCTGCAGTCGCCTTTCAGGGAACTGACAGAGCGAAGCATTGGCGGCATAATTTATCTGCCGCTAGACCGGGATTCGAACACCGGTTTCTCGTGCGGAAAACCCAAGATTCCGCCACTGAGCCACAGGGGGGAACACAAAGGCTTTCAGATGCACGAGCATACAGTATAAGAGAGCGTCAACATGTTTTCTTCGGCGTTTGCTTGCAGGCGCGCTTGTATTAAAACAAGCTCGTTTGCTGCAAAATTGATATTTCCAGTCGCCTGATCAGGGAACTGAGAAATGTATGAGAAATTGAAGGTCAGTCCATCCTCGGCGGGACTAAAAACACTCCTTTCTCCTTTCGCCGGTGAGTGACGCATGAATGGGGCGCAGAGGCAGGGTAGCTTTCTTATAACGTAAAGAAAAACTAACCCCGACCGTCCGCTTCCAGCCTCCTTCTGGCATCCTTCTCCGAGACTGCTCCTCCCCCCCACCCCCCCACCCCCCAACCCGCAAAGCTCGCCGGTTCGCCCACTTGCCTTGCCTGCTTGGGGGACGATACCTGTTCTCCCTCTGTTCGAGCGGCGCGGTTTGCGCGGCTCGAACAGAGGGAGAACAGGTATCGTCCCCCAAGCAGGCAAGGCAAGTGGGCGAACCGGCGAGCTTTGCGGGTTGGGGGGTGGGGGGGTGGGGGGGAGGAGCAGTCTCGGAGAAGGATGCCAGGTGAGTCCTAAGAGTCACCATAGGCAGTAACTAGCTCGCAGTGAGGGCAGTTGCCGTCAGCGAGCGCGAGAGCTGCGTGATCCTCAGGAAAAGCTCTTTTAGTGCAATGAGCGTGTGTGTCGCGGCGGCGAGCACACACACATACATAAACACAGTAGCAGAGAAAGGATATAACGCCGGATAGCGCAGCAGGAAGGCAAGGAAGGCGGCGCAGCCAGCGACTTCAGTGACTCGTCCCGCTGAAGGTGCTCTCTCTCAGACGGCGCGGCTTCTTCTCCAGCTCCAGCGATGCGTGTGCTTCGCTTGAAGGATGAAAAATCAGATAATAGCTGCCTGCGAGCGGTATTTATAGGCCTAGACCACGCCCGTTTCAGCGGGACGTGACGCAGCGGGCGCGAAGCACCCTCATTGGGTCTGGCGTCACGCCAGGCCTCGCTCGATAGGCTGCTGCAGTTGCCGCAGAGCAGCCAATAGGCGCGCGAGCTGCCTCGCCTATGTCTGCATGCTGCCGCAACGCATTTTGCATTATTACAAAATTAAGGATAATTTTTGGCTTCAATATCTCGCGGAAAAAGGATTTTCCCCTAGCGTAAGATATCTTACGCAGTACGAGAGACCTCTCGTAAGAGAACTAAGTCATATATATATATATATATATATATATGTCTGTGTGTATGTATATATAACAAAACAAGTTGTGTTTCAAATGAGAGGTTGATATCTCAAGAAATTAGCTTAGTGTCATAAAATGAGCCAGTGATAGTTCACAGACTAGCTAAGAACAAGTTAAAGTTACAATGAAATCAAAGTGTACAAATCAAAATGTACAAAAAAAAATGGAATTTGGAATATTTTTTTTATTATTTATTCGTAAAAATTAATGAGCTCTCATATTCAACCTGTCACTCATATGACATCATAACAATTGTGCAAACCACAGTGATCCAATGGTCCAATCAATTCCTGATGGACAAAATCATTATCCTTCTCTACATGTTTTCTTGTTTGAGAAGCCGTTTCACTCGGATAATACATAACAATATGGAAGAAAACACTATTGCCGACTTTAAACTATAGCTAAAACCAGCTTAGGCTGGTTTGTTACAGCAGAAATCTGCGCTGACCAAAATCCAAAAGACGGTAACACTAAAAACAAAATACCATAGTATTGCCATGTTGTCTCAACATATACTGTAGGAGCTGTACCACAGCAAAATGTTGTAAACAAAAATGTAGATACAGAACTATAAAACTATATGTTTTTACTGTAACTAGGCTAGAATGTGATTCAATCGAATTCAGTTTGAAGATGTTATCTTAACTGTTATTTCCAAGAATTTTACCCAGTGATAGTGATGCTGATTCTCTCTTCCTGTTCCACACTTCCAATTTGTCTTTCCTGGAAAGTTCACGCATACACTTACACATAGCCTAAATAATAACATTGAAAATCATTAGCAGATTAACTAAATAAATGTCCCGATAAGTACACCCGAATCAACACTAATGACTGTCTAAATAGAAGATAAAGGCTTATGGATAATTACTGACATTGGGAAAGTCCATAAATGGGCTGTGTAGCAGAAAGAACCGTCATGTCTTAATGAACTGTATATTCAATAATATACTTTAGAATTGATGTTAGTAACTTTTAGCAAGTAAATGCAAGTGCTTTAAGTACTAAACAGGAAAATATTACCTCAAAACATTTTTCAAAATTTATTTTGATGTTATGATGGCATGACAGTACACATTTGTAAGGATGCAGTCTTTGTGTATCTTAAGTAACTATACAAGTACCAACAAAACCTTAAACAATAAACACATAAAACACATGAAATTGTATTAGATATGGAAGATTCCTGCAGAGCTGCCAACTTTCCAAAACCCAAATATATGTACAATTAAGCCTATATGAATATAAATGAATAGACTTATAAAAAAATAAAAAATAAAAATCAATAATTATTATATTTTATGATGTCACAAACACACACACAAACTTTGACCCACATTAAATGGGACAAACTATGCCAACTTTCTAAATCCCAAATAAATAGTTGGAAAACAGTGGCTAAATAGATATGCTGTTATAAGAATACATTTTATAAATATATTTATAAAATAAATCATATTATTTTTATTTATTATATCATGTCACATAAATCACACATATACACAACATTTTATCCACAATCTATGTAGATCTAATTTATATCACGACTTATTTTCAAGGGTTCTGTTGTCACCATCTAAAGGACACATAATAAAATAATAAATATATTCACAAGCTTGAACCATTACATAAATGTTACAATGGCTTTGTTTGCACATAATTTCTTAAACAAGTCCTCGTCACACATGACCTCTTAACATAAAAAAAGTCATTAAATATATAGAAAATCTGTATGTGTCAAAGCTCTTAGTGGTTCAGTATGAGAACAATACTTCACACAGTATCATTACTCACTGTGAGGCTCATATTAGACAATGAAAGCAAGCACCGGTGAGCTGGTTAAGCCTGTGGAAATGGCAGCTGTATAGATAAAAATGGCAGCTTCCTCTTTGAGAGGATTAACCTTTTCCCAGCTGTTTATGTTACAGCGACTCCTCAGCCAAACACACACCTGAGAAAGAACCACCACAGCGTCCCTCTGGATCCTCCAATCTACGCCCACCGTCTCTGAGCTCCAGGTGTGGGGTTCAGATGTGGATGAGGTAAAGATCTTAGTGTACTTCTGTAGTCCAAGCACACTCTGTTGACTCTCCGTGAACGTATGGAGTACTTAAAGACTATTTACATGCTTTTACTCCATTATCACAACTGCTACAGTGCCACTACATCGTCAAGTAAGCACGAAAGGTTAACGTGCTTTCTCGGAGTGTCTTTTCAGTGTGTGAGAGGTATTGTCATGTGCAGGCTTATTCTTACAATGAATGAAACGCAACACTAGTGTTTTTTTAACTCGAGTCTTCGCGCCTGCCGCGTCTAGTTTGACGCTTGACCACTTTGTGTTAATTCGCGTGTCTAACGCGCGTAAAAACAAAAGTTTGAAGCGAAATTTACGCGCGTCAGAGGTTAAAGTTTTGGCGGCCATCTTTTTTAGATGTTTATCGAGCATTAGCATTAGCATTAATCGAGAGAGTCACCGCTCGTATATGCTCTGGAGAGCAGAAACAGCTGCGTAGGGGACATCGTCGCTCCGGAGGGTTTCAGGAGTTTCACAATTTGCTCCAGGAGCTAGGTTTGGTGGACCTAACGGTGAGGACGCTGACGAGGACAGCGTAGGCCGTATAAGGCCTCGGCCTCGAGTGGTCGCTGCCTGTCGAGCCCGCGCTCTACAGCCCGGCGCGAGGTTCACCCTCGCCCACACCCACCTAATCTGTCATTTATTTTTGTTTTGATAATAAATGGAGCCAGCCTCCAAAAGTGAAACCTGTCCTGTGATTTTTGTTTTTATACACTAAATTGTGTTTGTTGTCTTTACATTAGAATAATAATGTTTCATATAATCTAGAATAGATATGGAATAAATAGCATTCAATACAAAATGAGTATCTCTCATATATTGAAATCGAGTTTTTATGTGAAAGATTTGCTTTGTTGTGCATTTTAGTCATATTACAAAATAATTTATTGAGGCCACACATAAAATAACATTATAAACTGTCACTTCACCACGTGACAGCAGCAAGCAGGCTCCTGATTGGTTAACGCGGCGCGAATTGACGCAGAAGTTCAGATTTTTCAACTCGGGCGGCAGACGCGAATTCGCGTCAAACGCGTGAATGCACAAATAGCACTAATAAAATCATTCGCGCGTAACGCGCTTAACGCGCCAGACGCTCAATTCGCGCTATTCGCGTGAACGAGGCGTATTCGCGTCTACCGCGCCGTGCTCTACGCCTCATTCGCGCCGCAGGAATTTTTTACGCGCGTAACGCGTCTTTGCATTGACTTAACATTGAAATCACTCGCGCCTGACGCGCTATTCGCGTCCGGTGTGAACGCACCATTAGAAATTTTCCTGTAGCTGATTTAAATGGGTCAATGTCATAAAAAACATGTTTTTCTTTGCTCTTTTGAAATAAGAGTGTTTGGTGTACTATGAAGGCAATCTCAACAAAGCTTCAAAGTTCAATCAGACCATTTATGGAAAATAAGCTACAAAATAGGTCATTTTAGAACTGTCATGGTTATGACATCACAACTATGAGCTCATTTACATACACTCACCTAAAGGATTATTAGGAACACCATACTAATTCTGTGTTTGACCCCCTTTCGCCTTCAGAACTGCCTTAATTCTACATGGCATTGATTCAACAAGGTGCTGAAAGCATTCTTTAGAAATGTTGGCCCATATTGATAGGATAGCATCTTGCAGTTGATGGAGATTTGTGGGATGCACATCCAGGGCATGAAGCTCCCGTTCCACCACATCCCAAAGATGCTCTATTGGGTTGAGATCTGGTGACTGTGGGGGCCATTTTAGTACAGTGAACTCATTGTCATGTTCAAGAAACCAATTTGAAATGATTCGAGCTTTGTGACATGGTGCATTATCCTGCTGGAAGTAGCCATCAGAGGATGGGTACATGGTGGTCATAAAGGGATGGACATGGTCAGAAACAATGCTCAGGTAGGCCGTGGCATTTAAACGATGCCCAATTGGCACTAAGGGGCCTAAAGTGTGCCAAGAAAACATCCCCCACACCATTACACCACCACCACCAGCCTGCACAGTGGAAACAAGACATGATGGATCCATGTTCTCATTCTGTTAAACGCCAAATTCTGACTCTACCATCTGAATGTCTCAACAGAAATCGAGACTCATCAGACCAGGCAACATTTTTCCAGTCTTCAACTGTCCAATTTTGGTGAGCTCGAGCAAATTGTAGACTCTTTTTCCTATTTGTAGTGGAGATGAGTGGTACCCGGTGGGGTCTTCTGCTGTTGTAGCCCATCCGCCTCAAGGTTGTGTGTGTTGTGGCTTCACAAATGCTTTGCTGCATACCTCGGTTGTAACGAGTGGTTATTTCAGTCAAAGTTGCTCTTCTATCAGCTTGAATCAGTCGGCCCATTCTCCTCTGACCTCTAGCATCAACAAGATATTTTCGCCCACAGGACTGCCGCATACTGGATGTTTTTCCCTTTTCACACCATTCTTTGTAAACCCTAGAAATGGTTGTGCGTGAAAATCCCAGTAACTGAGCAGATTGTGAAATACTCAGACCGGCCCATCTGGCACCAACAACCATGCCACGCTCAAAATTGCTTAAATCACCTTTCTTTCCCATTCTGATATTCAGTTTGGAGTTCAGGAGATTGTCTTGACCAGGACCACACCCCTAAATGCATTGAAGCAACTGCCATGTGATTGGTTGATTAGATAATTGCATTAATGAGAAATTGAACAGGTGTTCCTAATAATCCTTTAGGTGAGTGTATTTAGGTATGCAGGTATGCGTAATGTATGATTGTATATAAAAACTACTATTAAAAAAAAACATTAATAGTAATATAATAACAGTAATAATGCGCTGAGTTAGGCAGATTGGTAAAAGACATTTCCACAAAAGGTTGACATTTAAATGGATATATAACACATATATCATTACAAGCTAAAAGTCTTCTGTTTTTTTCCAAAAAATCCCCAACTACACCACCCCAAAAACTCATTGGTTCTGCACAAATCTCATACAGTATAGGCTATATTACCATTTGAATTCTAAAACGCAGAAGTTCACCAAATGGCAACAACTTTGGGGCACTATTAATTTGACAATATCATAATGGAAAAAACTATTATTATTTTTTTATTTTTTTTATTTGACTTTTGGAAGTTGCATTCAAAACAAATTTGTCTCAGAAATCTGAGGGGACACGTGCCTTTGGTTTTTAGTGGAAGAAAACTTGATCAACTTTAAAGTGAACTTCAGAGAAAAATAAAATGCTACAAAGATGCACAAAAAGGACTAGCAATTACAGTTTATAGAGACATCTCAGCTCAGCAAAAAACAACAACAAACCCCCCCCAAAAAATTCAATACATAACCCTACCTTCATTTGCAAATGAAGATCCTACACAAACCAAGAAATGCTTTAATTGTCTGACCATTAAGGGAAGCCCTCAGGTCTACAGCATATAGATTCTCTTGCAACCTGCCCCATTAACTCTGATTTATAGTATCATCACCCTAATAGCTTCAGAGCCTCCGTTCCACTCATTCTTATGCAGGGTGCGTCATGTGTCCTGTTTTCTTTGACTGGCTACCTGCTGCTTTTCAATGTGGTTTACAAGCTCAGACCCAGCAGTAGCAGGTAAACATACACCTTTCCCTTTCTGCATCGCTCTCTCTCTGAGCCTCTCAAGTCCTGTTTGCTCTCATCTATATAGCATTTGATCTGAGCTGAAGCAACAAAAATCCTACTACCTTAAAAAAAAAATTTGTTGTTTCAAAAATAGCTACAAGCTAGATATAGCATTGTGTAATATGGGGGACCAACAGAACCTCTGACAGCTTTTATATGCTTATTGAGTAGCTTAGCGTAGCTACTAAGCAAGGGTAGCTTGACTATAGTTTAACCACTTTAAATGAATATCTTGGGAAGCTACAGTACAATTTCAAGGTAGAATACGGCATCTGAGGCATGAATCACACACGAGCTGAAGTTTATCTCCTCTCGTCTCTTAATTGAGCACCAGAGAAAGAGAGAAGACCCCCTGTATGGCAGAGTTCATTTGGACGGGGTAATTAATTGCATTTCTGGCTGCATTCTAATTGGAAGAGGAGAAGGAGCCGGGGGTTCCTCCTCAACAGAGAGCAGCATTGAACGGGCAGGTGAGCGTTCAAGAAAATCTAATAAGTTGCTGTTGATGCAGGAAGGTCTACGCAAAATAAGGTGAAGGCGCTGTCTCATCAGCCACATTCTAGTGCTGTTTTGCATTTCAAATCTAATCAAAGACCCGTCTCACGCTTTGATTGACAGTTCAGACAGGTAGATAGGTGGACGTGTGTGTGAAAACCCTCTGAAGAGTGAATCATATGGCTGCGGCTCATTCATTCTGATCCGGGAGACTGTAGAGTAATCTTCTGTGTTACACTTACTAGTAAAAGAGTATTTTGTTTCTACACAATTTGGCTAATTTAAGTTTCCAGCTTTTATCTGTGCAATGTTTGGAAGATCTGAGTTTGTTGAATGTCATATTCAGGAAAAAAAAACGTGATATCTCTTTTTATAAACACGACCGCATGTGAAGCTATGCGCGCTGTGTTTTCTTCCAGGCAAAAGATTGTGTATAAAAGCCATGTGCTGAAGAGGAGTGTAATTTCTCTGCCACTGCACTTCCCCGCAACCCAGAGGTGCACTTATCCCTGAAAAAACCCTCATGCAATTTTATCATCAAACACGCACCTGTGAAAGCCTAGCGTGAATGAGTACTGAAAGGAAAACCGTTTTTCATGTTCATATACAAACAAATACAAATCTAAAGCAAAGCGAAGGAAATGGCGGACTTAAGGAATTCACAACATGTTGTCAAAATTGACTGATACATAATGGAAATGTAGTTCGTGTTGTGCTTAGGGGAGTGTGGAAAGAGCCGGAAACAATCAGCCGGAGCCTACTGGGTCTCATTCTCCATCAGTGCCTATACTGTATCTGTCAACAGCACCTCTGCCGTCTCTTCTATCGCCTCTGACACCTCGGCACTGACCCAAACTGCTGGAGTTAGGTTAAATTTGCCAGCTATTTTCACATCTTTTGCTTCTTTTCGTAGTAAAAACCCCTAATATCCGCATAGCCAAGTCTCTGCTGATGCGTATACGATCGAAACCTGTGTCTGCACTCTGCACAATATCAAAGATGACCTTGTCATCTTCAGTCAGGATGATGTGAGGAAGAAAGTACCTGTATAAATCAAGCAGAGAGGAAATAACATGCAGAGCAAGTGAAAATGTTGGACCATATTAAAAAATGCTTCTCTCATAGGAAAAATTGCTATACATAAAAAATGTGATGCTCATGAACATTAACGTCTTACTAAAGCAGAAACTAAGAGTATTATTAGAGCATCTTAGTCAACATGAGTCAGACAACATCATAAATCACAGTTAACAAAGTGCTGAACACACATGATGTGGAACATTAGGACTTCTGTCGTGGATCACTGAAGTGTGTTCTTGGGGAGAGCACTTTTTGAATTGGTGGGTGATAATGAGTTATTTCACTGGGGGCGTGACTGTTTAAGCTCGGGGCTTGTAATCAGAAGACTGCTGGTTTGATAGCCGTAAGGAATGAACAATTACCATAGTGCCCTTGAGCACGGAACTTAAGACCAGGTCACTACAGAGAGACTGTCACTGTTAGAAGTGTACTGTATATTGCTTTGGATTATAGCCTGTATTAAACTTCTTACATGACATGTCAACTTCCTGAGCTAACTCAAGTTTTGGATGGATGGATGGATGGATGGATGGATGGATGGATGGATGGATGGATGGATGGATGGATGGATGGATGGATGGATGGATGGATGGATGGATGGATGGATGGATGGATGGATGGATGGATGGATGGACATACAACTATAGATACAGTAGATGGAAAGTTAGCAAGATAGATTGATACAAAGATGGAATGATGGATGGATGGATAATGGATGGAAAGATAGAAAAATAGATAGATGGAAAGACAAATACAACTATAGCTATATGGAAAGATAGCAAGATAGATGGATGGATGGATGGATGGATGGATGGATGGATGGATGGAAAGAGAAATGCAACTATTGATAGATGGAAATATATAATAATGGATGGATGGATGGAGAAATGCAACTATTGATAGATGGAAAGATATAACAATGGATGGATGGATGGATGGATGGATGATGGAAAGAGAAATGCAACTATTGATAGATGGAAAGATATAATAATGGATGGATGGATGGATGGATGGATGGATGGATGGATATAGAAATGCAACTATTGATAGATGGAAAGATATAATAATGGATGATGATAGATGGATGATGGATGGATGGAAGGAGAAATGCAACTATTGATAGATGGAAAGATAAAATGAATGGATGGATGGATGGATGGATGGATGGATGGATGGATGGATGGATGGATGGATGGATGATGGAAAGAGAAATGCAACTATTGATAGATGGAAAGATATAATAATGGATGGATGGATGGATGGATATAGAAATGCAACTATTGATAGATGGAAAGATATAATAATGGATGATGATAGATGGATGATGGATGGATGGAAGGAGAAATGCAACTATTGATAGATGGAAAGATATAATGAATGGATGGATGGATGGATGATGGAAAGAGAAATGCAACTATTGATAGATGGAAAGATATAATAATGGATGGATGGATATAGAAATGCAACTATTGATAGATGGAAAGATATAATAATGGATGATGGATGGATGGATGGATGGATGGATGGATGGATGGATGGATGGATGGATGGATGGATGGAAAGATAGAAAAATAGAATAATGGAAAGACAAATACAACTATAGATAGATTGAAAGATAGCAAGATACAATGGTACAAAGATAGAATGATAGATAGAAAGAATGAAAGATAAATGATAGACAAACAATAGATAGAAAAAAGATAGAACAATATATAGATGAAAAGAGACAGATGGAAAGAGAAACAGAACTATAGATAGATGGAAACTTAGAGAGGCAAAATGACAAATATAGAACGACATATAGATGGAGAGATAGAAAGACAAAATGATAGAAAGACAAAATAATGGAAAGATAGATAAAACTATATAGATAGAAAGATAGAACGATGGAAGAAGAACAATAGATGGTAAGATAGATGGAGCAATGGAATGATAGAAAGATAGATATACGGAAAGAAGGACAATTTGTTTAACGTACAACTACTTTTTCAGCAGACCTTGGGTCATGTAACAATCCAGACGTTAGTTTCCAGACATTTAGTTTGTCCTTGTACTAAAGCCAGAGCTTCTCCATGAAGCAAACAGCACCTGCTTTGTAATGCTTGTCCTTCATTGATCCCAGGTTATTGCAAGCAGTGTCTATTTAAATAATGATTGATTTCTTCCCTCGTAATATGTCAGTGACAATGGCTTGAACCAGCCCATCAGGTGCTAAACTAACAATCATATGGAGGGAGAGTAGCTGTGAATACTGTCAGGGGAGCAGAAATGAAGAAAAGCACTTTTCCACATGCACATCTTCCTGTTAGTGTATGAAAACAGATGGCTGATGGTACCGTTCCGAGGGTTTATTCAGATTGCGTCCTCATATCAGCATTCACAAAATTTCATATTGCGCTTCTCACTTCACTTGGCTCTGAAAAACTCTAACGTCTAATCAGAACTGATGTTTCTGTTATATAGATCAACCTAATTGAATAATTTCACAGATAAAGCAGTGAAAGATAAGCTGAACTAATACCCCCTCATTCAGACGCTGCAGGTTTAATTTAGCAGGTAACAGCACCAGG
The DNA here is from genome assembly GCF_965113295.1 of Leuciscus leuciscus. Lineage (NCBI taxonomy): Eukaryota > Metazoa > Chordata > Actinopteri > Cypriniformes > Leuciscidae > Leuciscus > Leuciscus leuciscus. Next base: position 23,003,972 of record NC_138731.1, read on the forward strand.
CATCAACAAAACACTTCATAAAAAGTATAGTAATGGGTTTTACAGTAGGTTATTTGGATACAATGATGTATTTTTTTAATTAATTTAGAGGTCTGGATCTTAGGATGAAGTTGAATGGCTTATTACAGCAAGCAGATCTCATGCGTCTGTCATTCACTCGGTTCATGTTGAAGTGCGTGATGTTGCCATGTGAACGTGTGCTAGCTTAACCCTCTGGGGACCAAAAACGCGCCCACGCGTTTTGCTCGTTTTTTTTTTTAGCAATGAAAAATAAACACAAAATGCTCTGTTAATTTTGATCTTTCATTTTCGTGTAATACATCAATCGATCCTGTTCAGTTTCTATTTTTTTTCTGTATACTCACAATACAAATAAAGTGTTTTGCTTTTTGACAAATAAAGAAAAACTAACATGATGCTATTTCTGCCTTCTCTCTGTCAGTAAACTCCCATTTGAAACGCGTTCGAAAATTATCTATAACTCCGCGAAAATTCAGTCAAACAGGCAAACAGACCCACGGGCATAAAGCTTGAGATCGCAGCTTTTAAATGAAGTAATTTATATAAAAAACAAATATTATCAGCTTCTGTAATCTGTATAAAAAGAGAGCGACTCCAGTCGAGCTCATTAGGAGCCATTCAAAAGTAATTTGACCACGCCCCGGAGAGCGCGTGCTATTCAAACGCAAATTCTGAGAACCATTTCAGTCTGTGAAACGCCCCCACATCAGCTGTAAACAAAGAGGCATAATATAGCCTACCTTATGGAGAAAATTTTCCGTGCTGATATGAGGAGCAGATCCCGCTGAGGAGTGAGGTACAGATGGTGGACAACCAGAATGAGACTTTTACCGCCGCCGTTCCCGCGGCGGCAAAATTGGGATGTGTATTTGCTACCTTTTACCGCTGAGTGGCGCTGTAATCACAGACTTTGAAAAGTGTCAGTTTATTCTCTTTATGACGTAATCTGCCGCGGCAGTAATCTGAGCTGAGGTCACAGATAAATTCAAGATAAATCTTGTGGTTAAACGAATTCAAATTCATTAAATTTTTAAAAAGTAGACACACGTTAACATTGTGTGCCCAGTTTTTCTATAATTTAGAAAGGCTATGTCAATAGGTTACTTGTCATTTACTTCGTGTTATTTTAATGTGTTTGTAGATTTATTAACTGAAACATAACAGTGAAATAAACTAAAATAATTTACCGTAAAATTAAAACATTTTCAGGACTTGCAGTTAGGCCACTAACCGATGTTAGTCGGTTTAAGCATTCTTTGTTATATTCAGAATTAAATAGGCTTACTTGTTGTTATGATTATCAATTGAATTCTTTAATAAATAATCAACCACAATGCCTATTACTGCCGCAGCAAAAATAAACCAGTCGAATTTCAAAGTCGTTCGCGAAATGACTATATAGGCTATACCGGGTGGCGCAAGTGACAGGGCAAAACAGCAGCAACTGCGGCATTTTAAAAGGTAAGTTTCCTATCTGTTTATAATATATATATATTTCATTATTTGAACAAAAATGAGACTGATTGAATATGTAAAAATATAAATCTGCTAAATTATTTTTTTGTGTGTGTGTGAATCATTCACGAGATTGAGATGACTGACAGTGATACCCGGCCATAGCAACGGAAGACATTTTTCAAAACAGATCGAACAAATCAGAAAAATACTTTCAATACAGTATTGCTTTCAATTAAAAAATAAACAATGAAAATGTAAAAGAAAATTAATTAAGTTTGAAAACCCATCGCACATTTCAAGGTATGAATAAAGTGTCGGGACAGTTTATTTATTTAAACAGGGTTGCATCGATAGTTTATTCCCTTTGTGATGCAAAATAAGAAACACAGAATCTTATTCTTGCAACATTTTAAATTTCTATTGTCAAAGAAATTGCAGCTAAATTAAAAAATTAAAACGGTACAAAACGAAAAAAGTTCAAAGCAACATAAATTAAGAACAGGCGTTTTTCTTTGCCTCTCTCGCGCTGGATATTTTGTTAGTAAGTTTGGTCTCCCTCACTGCGCGCGGCGGGTCTTTCTCGAAATTAAGCATTTCAGCGTAAAAAAAAAACACCATACAGCTGATAATACTGTATATGTGGCTGTGTGTCATCCACACAAATCACGAAAGAAAAAACTGTAACAAATAGCTTTTGTTCCTTCAAAGATACAACATGCCTTGCTGAATTCACCTTACAATAAAACGAGGTGGGTCGCGAATTAAAGAGCTGCTAAATTGAAATTGTTTGTGGAAAACCTTTAAATACAATCAATAAAACTACAATATAAAATTTAATAAGATATAGGGCCTACTGTACATAGGCTATGGACTTTTGGAGATTTTGAGATTAATCCTTAGAATTTTGCCTTTGCCTGCTCATCAGGCTGGCTCCGACACTCTCCATATGAAAGATGGAACATTAACACCTCTCTCCTGCACCCCCACGATAAAGCAACTATTGCCTTCTCCAAACCCCCCACAGGCAAGCTGAGTTTGCAAAACAAAACAAAGAGTTTGCCACTCGTCGTGGTGTGCCAAAACACTTAATTATTAACTTCAATATTTCATTCAAAACAATCTCAAAACGCTTTGTGACATTTTGAAAAGCCTGATTTTATTTTGTAAATAGGCTATAAGCAAAAAACTATGTTTTAGAACTATAGACAAATCTCTCTGCATCAACAATAGACTATACAATGCATTAATAGGCTAATATAAAAATATCAGTAGTCTAAGTTAGTTCGGGTTTCGAACCCGTGTCATCTAAATGATCGTAACGTAAGTTCAACCACTCGGCCACGATTCACTCGTTGCGACATGGCCTAACGTTCCAGTGTGTGTTCGCTCACACGAGCGAGAAGCGCTCTTCATTCAAAAGAACGCGCCGCCGCGTTTGTCGAACACTAATTCAACATGCTAGCAGAGGTGGAAAGAGTACTGAAAATTTGTACTCAAGTACAAGTACCGTTACATTGCTGAAATAATACTCAATTACAAGTAAAAGTACTGGTGTCAAAAAAGTAATTAAGTAAAAGTACAAATTACTCTTCTCAAAAACTACTCAGAGTACTAGTTACTAATTACTTTTTAGCTGGCGATAGTTAATGCATTACCAATGAAAAATATTCAACAAAATCATAGATTTATGTAGAAAATAGCTACTTTTAACACGTTTTTACCTTATTGTCAAAGGACATTAATTAGTGGATACTGGAATTTCTAACTTCAATATGACACCTTGAAATATGTCAATATTCAGTAGGCCTAGCCTATAATTTTTAATACCATCGGGAAAACTACTACATACTAAATATTTTAATATCTAAATTTTTGTCCATCCATTTTGTCAAGGCAATCATTATTTTCAAGCATTGAAAAGCACAACACTCATTGTAACAGTAATCTATTTGAATGGAAAAGTTTAATTCAAGTCTTCTAAAGAGACACGTCCACTTTATAAGGTGAGATTTTAATTTAGGCTTTTGTTTACATATTTAAACATTGATCAATAACCATTACAATAATCTAATATTTACTCACTCAGTGTATTTGTCTTTACAATAGGGTAACGTGAACTGTTGCAATAGCTCACACACAGCACAAGGAAGCTTGATTTCAATTCAAACTGAATTTAATTAGCAAAAAGACTAGATTTTTCATAACTTTTGACAGCGTTTAATTCAAGAGCATGGAGAGATTGGAGCTGGACGTCATTTGAGTCTGCAGTGAGAACCACTTGGAGAGATTCGCGATTGCACATGATATGACACACACAGTCCGAGAGCGCACACTCAATATCCGAGTCCAGTTCGTTCGTATATTTGAGAGCTCGCGTCCAGTTTTCTGCGATTACATGAATGTGCCCTCGCGTTATAATATTGTTCGTGACATTTGCCATTAAAATATGCCATAGAAACTTGCAGGTATTAATAAAATTATGCGTAATAGGCCTAACGTTACCTGCAATCCCGCGCTGAGAGGAGGCGGGTGTGTCAAACTCGCTGTCGTTGAGATGAGAGAATGAGAACGCGCAGCTGGTAAAATATAGATATTTTGACAATACTACTATGTAGTTTGTTGTTCCAAACTTTCAGTCCAGCCATTAATCACTCTGAGCTCCTCGCCTCCTTCATGATCAGCTCTTCAAAACCTACTGCGGCGGCTTTCATTCAGTCCAAATATCAGGGGTTTTATTGGTCCGTTTACGATCGAATATTTGTATTGGCTACCGAAATGCCATTCAAAGATTTGAATATCAATTCAAATTGTACTCAGTAACGAAATGTGATTTTACAAGTAGCGAAGTAGATTACTTATCTTAATATGTACTTGAGTACAAGTAAAATTACAGATTTAAAAATATACTCAAAAAAGTACAAGTACCCAAAAAAACTACTTAATTACAGTAACGTGAGTAGTTGTAATTCGTTACTTCCACCTCTGCATGCTAGAATAAAACCTGGCTTTAGAACAATGCATAGCGCCACTCGTCGTGGTGTGCCAAAAAATTTACAACACTTTAGTTTCATTTATTTCAGTGTTAATGTTTGAGTTAAAAAAATCCTCTACAGATTAAATTAACACAAAGTCGGCTATAAGAATCCTTTATAGGCTACGAAAAAAGCAAAGGGCTTACAGTCTTAACAATTAGGCTACTTTGCTTAAATTCGATACATTTATTTTCAGTAGGGCCTAATACATTTGTAGGGATGTAATTTCAGTATGCTTTACCAACGCTATGTATTCAATTAAAGTTCCAAGAGGTCTGGTCTCTATATTTCCTTCCCAGCTGACACTAATATGCAAGTGCACAGCAAAAATCACAACTTGTGCTTGCTGCGAACGCAAGTTATTTAATTAAGGTGTCTCAACTGTACACAGTCTACCCTACAGTGTGACTTCGTTACAAGGTTTCATTTAATTAAATTAATGTGCAGCAATTTGTACAAATAGAGTCTATAGGCCTACTATACTGTTGTAGCCATTAAATAATCTCATTTAGTATCATATTTGTTAAAATATTCTAATGTTATTTTTTTCCATCTATATTGAATATGAAAAGTGAAGAGCACGAGTAAGATAGGATGCATTATATCGATATGGAGTGGGTCAGACATGATTTTGACCACTTCATTAAGTTTTGTTTAGTAGAAAACCTTTCTTTAAAGTGAATTTCGTTTTCTATAAATTGTATCTTAATTTTAATCAATTTTTCATCAACCAATTGCTGGATTTAAGAGATAAGTAAGAGAAGCAAATATAACAGACACTAATCATGGAGGCGCCCGCGCGGTCACTTGCATTGCACGTCAGCTGGAGCGCATCTCATCCTCCTAACTTAACGAAACTCAGCGTATGCCTCACACAGACATGATAAATACATCAAATACACAAAGCTTGAAATGTCTTCAAACGAAATAATTCAAAACGAAAAGAAAAAGGCTACTCTCTGATTATGTCTTTACGTGCATTTCTCTCTAGGTGCGTTCACTACAAATATGGCGATCGTCAACTTCATCTTTGCAGTCGACACTGCCAGAAAACACTAGTTTATTGATAAAAATCTATGCACGCATCACCGGATTTACAAATACACATCTTGCTTGTTGCACGCACATATTATGTTGAAATAACATTATTATTAATAATACATCTTTTAGAATATTTGATTAAATGCTGCTTGTTCAATTTAATAAAATTAAAACTTTAATTGTGATAATTAAAATAATTGAAAATTAAATATTTAGTGGCCAAGTTGCTAATTTATTATATAGGCTATTATATGCATATTGCCTATATTAAGTAGGTCATATTAAGACAAGGCATATATTAAGTTATTTTAGCTGTTATGAGAAAAAAAATCTAACGAAATCTAAAATCTAAAAAAAATTCTAACGCCAATTCAATATGCCAGAATAAAACCTGATTTTTGAACAATGCGTAACGCCACTCGACCTGGTGTGCCAATACACTACATTTTAAACTTCAATTTTTAATTCAAAACAATCTCAAAACGCGTTGTGACATTTTTTTAAGCAGTAGCCTAGCCTATATAAGGGCATTGAAACCAGGATCTTAACTAAAACGCGTTCCGCGTAATCTCTCAAAAAGTATGCCAAAAGTATACTACTCCATGTATTTTTTTTTTAAGGACTGCTTTTGAAATCACTATAAATTACTATGCAATTGTATCGCTCACGAGAGCTCTTCATTTATCTAATTCCTCAATAGAATAGTAAAAATATTCAGCGTCATTGCTCCTAATATTGTCTCTATTTGTAACTTTTGATTCTATTTTTTTCAGTTCTAAAATTGATTCTATCTTTGGTTCTATTCCGTTGTAGCCTAATAGGCCTATTTATATTTATGAACAATATGCCTATTAGGCTTAGGGTTTTATATTTAACCCACTTACATTTTAAAATACGGCAATTGCTGCTGTTTTGCACAATGTCCCTTTGCGCCACCTGGCGGTCATTTCGGGAACGACTTTGAAATGCGGCTGGTTTATTTTTGCCGCGGTGATTTCGCCGCGGCAGCTGGCGCGGCGGTAATAGGCATTCTGGTTGTCCACCATCTGTAGGCTAAGTTATCCTTTCTCAAGTGTTAATGTGGAATAACGTTATGGAATAACGTTGTAGGCTTATGTAAACAAAAAGATGAATCGCGTTTCTATAATATGAATCGCGCGTCTATTTGTAAAGAGTGTTTAGCCTAAATATGAATCGCGCGTCTGTGTGTGAAAGAATAAACTGCTTTTACAGTTACAGTTACTGCGTTACAGTCAGGCGAAGTATGAAAGACAACATTTTGTTGACTAGATTTGGGTACAGTTTTTACTGTAGAATATACTGTCACATCAAATAAGCTTTTCTGAATATATATAAAATACTATTTTGTCAAAAATAAAGTCATAGACTAAGATGTTCCAATGTTGGCTATATTCAAACTAATGAATAGGCCTACATATGATAAAATGTAGGCCTATAATCTTTTTTTTTTTTTTTTTACAAAGAAAGAGTACTTTTTTGCAGAAATATTGCTGAAATTGTAATTATTGTTGTAATTGTAACCTTTTTAATAAAATAGCAAAACATATTTACAAGATAGATGTAAGCAAAATCTTAAATGGTCAATATAAGTCTTCTTCAAAATATATATTTTGTCTTTGCATTGTGGCTCAGTCAGTGTCACACCTGAATGAATGGCTAATTATGCAGAGTCATTATGCAGAGTGGGTGGGACTAAGGTGTAAACTACTCCTCCCCCTCGCATATTGGCTTTCCAAGCAAAACCTGTTTTACACCATTTAAATCAATGTATTTTTTTTTTGTGAACGATAAAGCAAGACTATTTTCACATAATTTTGAAGCTAGAACTGAAAGGGACAACATCCATTAGTCAAAAGTCTTGTGGGCACATATTTTGTATGAGTTTTGTGGTCTTATTTCAGCAACTTTCATTTTTATTTTTTTAAATAACCACGCATAAACATTATTCTCTTAAAAATACAAACATCTACATACATGTTGCTCGCATATTATGGTAGGCCTGTTTGTGCTATATAGAGTGAATTTACACCTTTGCCATTAACATGTTTATAAATAACTGAAAAAAGCACAAATGTCAGAGCATGTCAGAACATCTCAAGGGCCCCAAAAACAGCTTGGTCCCCAGAGGGTTAAGACATAGTCGTGTTGAAAAGTGTGATGAATGCCAATAGATGCATTAAGCAGAAAGCCGTCTGACCTGAACAGGCCATCAAGAATGGTGCTTCTGATGGGTTAAGCTCCTGCCTTCTGCATAAAAGAGCACTACATTTGAACTTCTCTGACTCTCTGTCATTAACAAAAACATTTTCGATTACGTCTGAGCTATGAAGGGATAAAATGTTAAGAGTATCTGGCTTCTTAGTTTTTGGGAGCATTACAATTTCGCTAAAAACAGGCTTGATTCATTGCTAAATGTGACAAAAAGGGGGGTATCTGGCTTCTTAGTTTTTGGGAGCATTACAATTTCGCTAAAAACAGGCTTGATTCATTGCTAAATGTGACAAAAAGGGGGGTTGGGAATGTGAAAGCGTTTTAGGGTGATGTGTGACATTTTTATTCCCTCATTTAATTCACTCCTAACTAATAAAACAAAAAGGAAAATATAATCACAAACCAGCTGAGAACAATGAACTAGTTGGAATGTGTGTTTTAGCAGTGCTTTAACTGGTGTTTAAACAAATAATAACAGTGTCTGAACAGTACATTGTGAATAACTGAAAATATAATTGTGTTTTCCCCGTTTTTCCTTAGTTGCTAAAAGATAATTAAGAGTTCAGGCTTTGAACGTCCCTGATGAATTTCCATCTTGGCTAGAAAAACACAATACAAAACACATTACACATAAAACACAGACAAAAAGCACACAAAGAACATTAAAATAAAGAGAGAGAGAAAACACTGGCAAGGTTGTTCAATGGAAGCACCCAAGCTGTTCTGTTAACAGCATAAAGGGTGTCTTGTTGATTCAAATTGTCCTAAATAAATTTGGTAATTTTTAATCAAATATGACAATAACGCAGCATGTTTGATTAAACCAGATACAGGTCTTTTAAAAGGTAAATTGTGGTAGTGTGAATATCAAATTGAAAAGGATGTGGTTTAATTAAATAAATGTATCCGCTGCATGTTTCAAAGTGAAGCACAGCTCATGATCTGGGGTTTTCAGTGTCAACATGCATTTGGAAACAAAACACGCACCAAACATCTTCCCAAAACCCTTATAAACCGTCTGTTTGGTAGTTGTAAGTTGTATGGGCTCCCTGCGTTTTTCAGCCAAAAAATAAATTAAAAATCCATAAATATGAGGACTGTAATTTTGCCGTTGTACTATACTTTCGTTTTTTTAAATGTAGAGAGCAGTAATTTCATTCTTTTTTATCTCAGCTGTACTTTGTATATAGCCTACAGTGCCCTCCACTAATATTGGCACTCTTGGTAAATATGAGCAAAGGCGGCTGTGAAAATAAATCTGCATTGTTTATTCTTTTGATCTTTCATTCAAAAAATTCTCAAAATTCTAACCTTTCATTGAAGTAAAACAATTGAAAGTGAGGGGAAAACTCACATTGTGAAATAAATGTAAAAGCTCTGAGTCGTCCTCTATAATGCCTGATGAGTTTGAAGAACAACTGACAAGAGATCAGAGACCATTCCTCCATAAAGAATCTCTCCAGATCCTTCAGATTCCCAGCTCCATGATGGTACTTATTCTCTTCAGTTCACCACACTCATTTTCTATAGGGTCCAGGTCAGGGAACTCGGTCTGCCATGGCAGAAGCTTCATTTTTGTTCAGTGACAAATTTTTGTGTTGATTTTGATGTTTGTTTTGGACCATTGTCCTGATGGAAGATCCAACCATAGCCCATAGATTTCTAGCAGAAGCGGTCAGGTTTCAATTTTTTATCTGTTGGCATTTGCTAGAATCCATGATACCATGTATCTGAACAAGATGTCCAGGACCTCCAACAGAAAACTTGTCCCACAACATTAACCCCTTTAGGTTAAAAGATTGGCGACGGCCCCAGATTATTGTTGTTCAACATTCACTGCCCGTTAAAACATCACACTCTTACTTGATCTGGACAAACTGAGCATTATTAGAAAGATTAAAGACTTCGATATTTGATATTCGATATACTTTATGATAAAACTAGGTTGAAGTGACATTAATTTCTTAATTTATGTCAGGAGTGCAAAATAATCAGTCAGTAATGTCTGTTATTTTGAATAGAATATCATCACTCATATGAAGTCAGTCACATCTTCTCTGGTTTATCATACATGTTCACATACATGCACAGCGTCCGTTGGGGGCGCTTAGTTCAAACGTGCGCATATTTGGAGAAACATAAACAACATTAACATCATGCTTCAACACAAAGCACAGGAAAACAGAAGCATTGGATTGCAAAGACATATGGATACATTAATGCTGTGTAGAGACCAGCATACTGCTGGGAGAAATGCAGTGCTATCATTTTCCCAATAGCACTGCAACACGCTGTTAGGATCGTCGTGACTTTCATTTTACATTATTTAATGTTGTGTCTGTTTCCCAAAGCAGCACACTGTGTTCATTATAAAGTAGAACTTAAAAGCCACATTAGAGGAGCTGTCAGACCCCGGGATCCTGAATGGCGGCCAAATCTTTCAGGACTTGATGTGTTTCCAAACTGAAACCTCATGCAGACAGTTTACCAAACAAGATCATTTTCACATTTTTGTGTTATTTCTGTGATTAATAATGATCATGAGCCTTAAATGTGATGGGGAAAAATAGAAACACATTCATAAAACAAAGCCTGACAAGTGACAAGAATATAAATGTAAATATAAATGCAAATAAACGACACTGCACTCATAAAAAGCACCTTTTATGCAAAATTACGTTGCACTAAAGTTGTATTATGCAGAACAGGAAATAATGGACCTGTCTGGAAAGACAAGTCTGCATGTATAGCTACTAACAGGCTCTCAAAAAAGGACTAGAACTCTCTAAAAAGTCTTTTTGGTGCTTTTTAGTAATAAGGGATGAGAGGAATTTCTGCCACAATTAGGCTGTCTGAGACCGTACGTTAAGTGCAATTCTTCATAATGAAGGCTGACATTGAAGTTGCTCTATATACATTATCATTCAAAGGTTAAGGATCAGTAGGATTAAGAAAGAATACTTTAATTCAGCAACAATGCATTAAATTGATCAAAAGTTACATTAAAGACATATATAATAAAATAAAATAAATCTATTTCAAATAAATTCTGTTCTTTTGAACTTTCTATTCATCAAAGAATCCTAAAAAAAGTAATCGCAGTTTCCACATTGTTTTCAAATCCGCATCAGAGTTATTTCTGAAGAATCATGTGACACTGAAGACTGGAGTAATGATGCTGAACATTTAGCTTTGCTATCACAGGAATAAATTACATTTTAAAATATATTCAAATACAAAACAGTTACTTTAAATTGTAATAATATTTTCAAAAATATTAACATTTTACTGTATTTTTAATCAAATAAATGCATTAAGAGGCTTATTTTAAAAACAAGTGATACTAAACTTTGTAGTTGTGTACGTTCTAGTCTGCTGCGATATCGAAATTGGTATTAAGAAAGATAATTTTTATGATAAAAAAAAAAGGTTTTTTTTGTTTGTTTGTTTTTCAGCAAAATATACCAGATATATTATATTGCTATTGTGAAATAAATTACTTTATAATAAGGTTTTGGTCACCTTATAACAATATTAAAATAACGTGATTACAATATTGACCAAAATGATCATAATTGAACAGCCTTAAATGTGACCAAGTGAAGAAGATTTGAAAGACCTTGTAGACCTTGTAAATACTGTATGACAACAAAGTTTGTTGTAAAAAAAAAAAAAAAAAAAAAAAAAACCTTCACTAGCGCAGGATAGTAACTATTCCAGAAACACACATTCTGATCTGAACCACATGCCATGATGTAATCAGTGAGATTGAAACTAGAGCCAGTGAACATGATCAAATTGTCCTTTATCTGACAGGCACATTCATCATACACAGATCCTTCTTTACACCGTCACCAAGTTCTTCCATTTGATCTGCTGCACTGCCTTCATCAGTAAACAACGTCAGTAAACAAAACAATCTTTGAACTGCATTGCAGAAGATTTAGAAAAGTATGTGTTTCTGATCTGCGTAAATCTCATTAAGTCTGCATAAGAACACATTTGCATATCTGGCAGTGCAGATATCGTCTGTTTTACAAACAGTGATACGTTCTCTGGCTTACGTCACTGGTAGAGATAACGGGTCAGAGCTAAAAAAAATTATAATAATGTTTTTGCAGGCTCAGTATCTGTCTATCTGTCTGTCTATCTATCTATTATCTATCTGTCTGTCTGTCTGTCTCTATCTATTATCTATCTGTCTGTCTGTCTGGTTCAAAGATGAAAATTGGTTCAATAAGTGTAAATGACAAACCTACGATGCTATTATACCACAGGGTTAAAGTAATTAAAAAATCTGTGCAAAGTCTACATGATACACCACAAAGTTCTGTCACTCACATTTATATTCAATCCAGATGATGCACACCTGCAAATAAAAAAAGGTTATCTAATTTTTAACTGGCGGTCCTTATATCCTAATTAGGCATATTTACTTGGGCAACAATCACATTCAATTTCACGCCATTTTAACTTTAAGTTAATTAAAACATGAATGTTCATTTGCAAATTTTAAACATCTGCCCCTCCTCCTCCTCCACTTTCCCACACCTGCTAAACCTCAGAAAGAAACAGGAAAATGTGCCTTTCAGTGCTTTTCTATAGAAACAAACTCTGTCGTTACAAAACTCTCCGGAAGCATAAAAACCAGATACTTTAATCCCCTTTATTAAAAGAGTAGGATGACATCTCCAGGTAACCTAATTAGTTTAAGATATATCACTGTTTGTAAATAGGAGGCCATTTCTCATATGAATTGCCTGCTGCATGCTTTTTTTCCACCTAAATAAATTAGGACGGCAAACATGCAAGCAAGGAAACTCTTTCTTTGCACAGGACCCCTGGGTATTCCTTGAATTTACAAAGGAATTATTATTGCAAGTTTCCTTTGTGAGATTTATAACGTAAATGTGATCAGCACTGTCAACACGCCAGCAACAGTTATTGCTCTACAACATGATTCATAATTCTGACTTTGATAGCATTGAGAACATGTCAGTTATCAAGAATTATATATTTGCAGTCATACATATATTCATATGTATCTTTATATTCACCACAAATTGTTACCTACTATTCAATTTTATATTTATTTTATTAAATTATTTATCTGTTCAACTAACAATGATTCAAAATATATCTGCATCTAATCTGGGTTTTTTTTTTCATAAATTTGACATTTATGACCCATAACTAAATAATTGCTGCTAAAAATGCATTAATAAATAAATACAAGTTTTTGATGAGCATCTAACTAGTCATTCGATCTGATGTTAACAAGTTGCTAAGATAATTTTAGCATTCATTATGCATTAACAATGCATGTGGTAGATTTTGGGAATACGCTGGTGTAAAGAGTACCTGAAACCCACACTTATACCTTACAGCAAAAAATGACAAGTCACAAATTCCAATACCACTTGAGTAAAAGTATTTTTAGTATCTGATTTTAACAGTAATTCAGTACGCTCGTATAGGCTCAAAGATGCACTAGTCCTCAACACCTGAGACATGCCAGTGAAAAACAATAAACAGTTGATTTGTGAGGAGAGCAATCAAATGTTTATTTTCTAAAATAGGAATAAAACTGAACACCTCAATATTGCAATAAATCAAGGTCAACACAACAGCCTCTTTAATGTCTACAAACACTCAAGTCTCAGTTAAGCTCAAGTGTTCAAAATGGTCATAAGTAAACCAATATCCTTCAAAAAAGTCTCTTTAATATAACGGATAAATAACTTGCACTGGACATGCTGGTTTCAGCCTACAGTCAGGTCCACATCTCATATGAAACACCTGGATTCACAACTACATGCTAATGCTAATACAACATTTAAGTAAACCAGCCTTGTTGACGAGTTTGAGTTAGGGCAAAACACAAGATATAGTACATTCAATGCCCTGTAGATGGCGATATCACTTCTTTTGTAGCAGAAATAAACCGCTGCAGAAAAAGTTAGGTGCCACAAAATACAACAAGTAATTGCATTACTCATCACAAATGTTTTGAGCAAATAATTTGAGTACATATACTTTAATTTTAGTCACATATGTACTTGTTATTCACCAATCTACTGAACTCTGATAAGGCAGCCACAGCACAATCGTACATATTGGACGTGGTGCTTGTTGACACATACCAGAGCAGCTCATGTTAACATCTTCATGAAGAACTATAAGAGGCTTGGTGGACCCTTTCCCTCTCTAGTCCACATGGCCTTCTGCTGCAAGGACTCTGATTGATGTTTTTATAAGTTAGACCTTGCTCCCCCCCCCCCCCCCCCCCCCCACCCCCCCACCCTCCGGGTCTGCCCTGCACTTCCTACCATCAATCACATATCATTTCCTTTCCATCGCCGTCTCTGACACAAATACAGTAAACATGATCTATGTGTGTGTGTGTATTTAAGTAATTATTAAGTATCTGGCACCTCTAATAAATCACTGACATTGCTTGTTGTATAGCTTGAACTTTTTTTTATTTTTTTTTTTACTTTTTCCAAATATAATAGCAGCTAAAAAAATTAAAAAAATTAAAAAAATAAAAAAAATAAAATAAAACTAATTTCTCTCATATTTCCAAAGTTCAACTGTTCCTTGCCACTTAGCAGCATACTATAGACCAGATGCTTCCAAGTACTGGCTCACAATAGATGGCAAAAAGAGATAGTTACATATGGCCCCTCAAGTGTAAATCTTTTTTATGTTATCACATAGTTAGCTTAAGGACAGTTGTATTTAGATCACATGCACACATATTGTACTGTGCTGTCAAAAAGGTTTACACTGAATACTTTAAGTGCAAAATTGGCTCACAATTATAAACAGAGCTGTTTACACATCTGTTTCAGTAACCAACATTCAGATAGAAGCCATTTTTATAAATTCAGATCTCAGCATTCTTTTAATTTTATTGGCATGGACTAGATTTAGATAATCATCTAGCACTAACTGGGACGCTGATACATTATAACAAAATTTCACTATCTCTTAAAGAGTGCTTTCCCTTTAAAGGGGAAATTAAGCAGTCAATCAAGTTTACATGATTTACAAAATGGATTTCCACTATAATCAACAATTATATAAGAAACATGATAAATGTAAACATATAAAAGAAAAAAGAAAAAAACGTTATATATCTTTCGCGGCCAGGGCGCCGCCATTGTGCAGTATTCTAACATGTGACGTCACGGGGTTGGTTGGCTTTAAAGGCTCTGGGCTGAGTTCAGTAAAACCCAGTGAAAAACATAAAACTTAACATTAAACTACGCATAAAAAGCGTTCATCTGCTATCATATTATCATGTCAAACCTCTCATACATGTTTGCATCACACTGGCTCGTTAACAAGATGCATGTGCTGGTCGAACCAGCGAACAACTAACGTTAGGTACAGTCATTGTTAGCTAACAGCTGTAAGCATGAACTAGCTAAATAACGCTAACTTAGTACCAGACAAAAAGACGACGTCTAACGTTATGTTAACAAACTGCACATGCACACTGTAGATGTTTGTGAAATAATTTTTTATTCAATATAATGTTTTACATTTTACAGACGTTACAAACTATTTACAGGCTATTTGCTAACGTTATAGCTTGTGTGTGTGTGTGTGTGTGTGTGTGTGTGTGTGTGTGTGTGTGTGTGTGTGGACTACTCTTCAATAAAAAAAGCCGTCTTCCTGCTTCATTCTGTAACATACAGATCTGTATTGTGCTATTGTTTTTGATAGTGTTATACATTTCTTACAGATAATCACGATGATCATTGCGTACCGAATGTGGTATCTTCCTGTCAGCAATTACAGTTTTTCTATAAGCTTTTTTTTAATAATGCCGACAGTAAAATGTTGCCAGATATTGCTACGAAAAACAAGCAACAATTTTTTTTTTTTAATAATAATCCGAAATAAGTTCAAAGCTTGTGTTTTGGAAATAAGATTAATATATCACGAACCCTAACATGCAACTTTCCACTTTAATAACTTCCTAAAGTGTGACATTAAATCAGAAAAACAAGTCCAGAAGACTACTGTCACCTTTCCATTAGGTGGATCTGGCAACACTGGATCGCACCCGCGCCCTCACAACGCGCTCTCAAGCCCCGTTCACTGCGCTAGATTCTCGCAGCAAAATGAATTGCAAACACTCATATGAGGTGGTTTAAACGGCTAATTAATCATTCAGAGAGCTTGAAATGTTATTTTTGAATGTAAAAAAATGACCGAGGTCCGGACCTCGGTGACCTCATAGCTGGCTACGGCCATGTATCACCGGCTGTTCGACATAGCGACGTACCACTGCTCGGTTCCCACGCCGTATCGACTCAAATGCATAAGTAATGAGACACACAGGCTCAACAGGTCTCTCAAGTTCGTCTTCCTCCATTTCAAATCAATTGCGTATTCAGTCCGGTCCAGTAACGACTCTCTTCACTCACCAGCGGAACCAACCAACCCCGTTACGTAGGCTGTGACGTCACTCCAAAATGGCGACTCGCTAGCTAGAAATTACGAAAATAATTTTGTCATATCTGTGGTTTTTAACAACTTTTTAAAATAAAATTTTTGGCAATGTGAAGCACTGATCGGTGCCTTTACTGTCTAGCAGACTTTTGCGTTTTTACCGTTTACCGTTCGTAGCCAGCTAACGTTAGCTAGGCAATGTTTACTGCACCAGCCGGTGTTCACCTGACATGGAGAGGTGGGGTAAAGTAATAATTACAAGAGCTTCTCGGTTATTTTAGTCCCGTCCGAATGTGCCATCTCAGTAATCATTTCGGACAATGTCAGTAAAGATTACGGCGACTTTTACCTTCTGTAAAAAGGTCCAGGAAAATTACTTCAGTTAACGTTAACGTTTATAGACGTGCGAATAGACCCTCTGTAAATCAAGTAATTTCGTGTTTAAAAGTAGTTTCCTGTGGTTTTTCAAGTATTGAGACGCTTGAAAAGGCATTCAGTTGCGTGTTTTCTCCCTCCCTCAACTCAAGTGTTTTCCACATACCATTCAGATCAGAAAGAAGTTCGAAAGCACTTGTAAGAGGCACGAAACTTACTTTTACCGCAATCCAATCTTAAGTTAATTCATACATTGTTCGACCGGACATAACTATTTTATATTTAAATATAAATATAGGTTATTTGTGTTTGCGCACGTGATATCAGGAAGCAATGTAAATGTAAAACACACACGTTTCATCAACTTATTAAAATATCTTACTTTACTGCAACTATCTGTTTCTGCTTCTTTATCATATTTATAGTGTGTGATTTATAAATTACCTCATATCCTACATCACATATTTTGATTTTGGACGTCTGGTCACTTTATATCTTATATCAGAATATTATATTACTGTTAAGCCTACTATGAATATTAAAATACGCCGAACCATGTGTCCTGTATAATAGCTACATGAATGACCTTTGCAGCAAAAAAAACCTGCGTGAAAATCAGTTCGGTATTCAGTGAGGTATGATTAATTAAATGCGCTGACAGCTCATTGCACTTGCCATACAGATTACACTGAGTGGAGCGGGTGACCGGTCTAAGATGGCGGCCCCACGGCTCGCCCGCGCCAGTAGGCAGTAGCGGTCGATAGGGCCATAGGCGTCGATTACGGGGGGGACGGGGGGGCCGCGTATCCACCAGATTTCTTCATGAGTCATTTTGTATCCACCACTTTTAACTTCCGTCCATATTCATTTGACTTTTGGTTCAATTTTTTTGACCGTTTTCAGTGGTTATGGGGAGCAATATGAGAGAGAAATTTGGTAATCATTGTCTGACCCAACAAAAAAACACTATAATATTAATTTTATTTTATTTTTCGTGTTCGCATTTATGAGGGAAAAAACAACAACGTGAGCGGCACTAAAAAAAAGCGGCACTAAAAGACTGCTTTAAAACTTTCACAGAGACCTCAAACAGAAAAGCTGCCTTTCTTTAAATTGAATTTCGTTTTGTATTAATTATATCTTAATTCTAATCAATGTTTCATGAACCACTTGCCTGGATTTAATAAGAAGTAAATATAGCAGAATCACGACATGGAGGCGACGGCGAGTGAACTGGAGTTCGTCTCATAAATGAAACGAAACTCAGCGTATAATGCACATTCACATTCACAGCGTATTTAGACACATTTAGACGCATTCATAATCATTACTTTTTACCGGTTCTTTGTGGCAATCTTTATGCGTGCGGTCGCAGTAATGGTAGTAACCGGTAAAAGTAATGATTGTGCGCTTGAGTGCGGCTATATGACGTAAACGCTCATTATCCTGTTGGCTATATAAGTAATTCAATTAATATAAAGAGGAGATTTGTCCACGAATGAACGAGTGGAGCGGAATATTCAGAAATGCGCTTTCCACTCACGAGCTCTGATCGGAAACAAACCCGAACCTCACTGTCTGCTGAACTTGCGCAGAAACATCAAAATATAACCAGCTTTTTAAAATGGTTTTTAAAACTAAACACTATTTTAGCACAAATGATGAGCTTATTGTTTTTTTTTTTAACGTTTTGGATGGGCCTGTTGAAAAGTGGGGCCCGTGCCTGAGCTACAACAGGACATCGTCTTTCAAAACATAACCTGCGTGAAAGAGAGAAAAAAATGTATGCGTCATTGTACCCAGCACTTCTGAAATGCACTTCCGAATGCGTCTCTGTCCCCAGCACATTTCAAAACAAACTGACGCCCCATGTCATAGGGCGTCTATCTATATGATGTCTATGGTTTAGGACCATTGGTTCCCAACCTGGGGTCCGCGCAAAATCATATGCTACCAATGCCGATTTCAATTACAATTTCGTTATTTCAAATGTAGGCGCGTTGCGCGTGACAAGCGCGCTCATAGTGTAAGAGACGCCGGCGCGACCACAACAGTGCCCAACATCAAATGGCAAACATAATGCAAGCGGAACGAAACTGCTCGTTATTGTGTGGTTGACGGACCGTTTATCAGTTTGGACCAGTGCAGCGCGAGCCGATCGTGATCATGCGACGCTGTTACTACACAGCGCTAATAAGAGATCCAGTAAAGAAAGCATTTGAATTTGCCACAGAAGTAATAACATCGCTGCGAGATCTAGAGAGAAACATTCACATTTCTCCGTTATTAACGGATCAAACAGCGCTGACGTGGAAACCAGGAAGAAACATTGTGCCGTGAATGAACTATCCAGTGTCCAGATCTGCAACATTCACCATGGATTTACTGTAGTAACACTAACTGCAACCATGAAAGTTTGGCAGGAATAGTAGGCTATAATGCCTTCAAGTAACATTACGTCGGTTTTATTTTGACATTATGAATACAATTGCTGCCCTCAAATGTTAATCTGAAATAAAATAAACCTTGGTTTATAACTACTACAATATTTCATTTTTTTCCAAGAAGCTGTTTTGTTTTATATGCTCATAAGAAGAATCAATTATAGCTCCAGAATTACTCAAAGTAAAAAATATCACACTTTATTATGTTAGTTTTAATATAAAAAAAAAAGAAATCAAGGACATTTCTCTGGCATTTCTTTCTTTTTGCTGTATCAAAAACGTACCGAACCGTACCGTGACACAAGTGTATCGTATCGAACCGAACCGTGAATTTTGTGAACCGTTACACCCCTTATATATATATATATATATATATATTAGTGCTGGGAAAAAAATTATTCTGTGGCAATAAAGCCACTCCCCTTGTATCTC